>NC_141541.1:89195000-89495000 GCF_021556685.1 Rattus norvegicus
GGGCGCGCAAGTCCTCTGAAGAGACTGTGTGCCCGCAGGTACCTGTGTTTTCCAATAAACCCTCTTGCTGATTGCAAAAAAAAAAAAAAAAAAAAAAAGGCTCAGGAAACCTTGCAGAAGACAGGGTGCGAAGATTCTAAGAGCTAGCGGATCAGGGACTTTCCTGTGAGACTGTCTCCTAGTAATGTTAGAAGCTATACCCACAAAACCTCACCAACATGACTGCCCAACCATAAATTAAGCAAGGAGAGCACAGATGGACATATCAAAGTGGGCAAAGGAAAGACCACGGACCTCAACCCTACACAGAGAATTACAGGCAACTAAGGGCTGCTGAGAGATGGCATCTTCCTAGGGAAGAGCATACCAATTAGTTATCCAATGACAAATGGATAACAAATGGTTTTCAGATCATCCCTGAAAACATATGCATATAAGTAACAATTGTTGAGACTCAGAAGGTTGTAATAAAGAATATATATGTATCTACATCTACATATATGCATATAATGATAATTGATTAAAAAAATTGGCCATGAATTTGAAAGAGAACAGGGAGGGGGAAATAGGAGGGAGGGCTTAGATAGATGAAAGGGAAGAAGAAAATTTGATGATTACACTATAATTTCAAAAACAAAAATTATATATACATAATTACACACACACACACACACACACACACACACACACACACACACACACACACATACATCTGTAACTCCAGAGCTTAAGAGGTAGATGCAGGGAGGATCAGAAATTCAAACTATCCTTGGGTACAAAGAGAGTTCAGGCCAGTCTGGGATGCATGTGATCCTATCTTCAAGACAAATAAAATAATAAATGCTCAATGTAGACCATTTAAAAGCATAGAGTAATAAAAAGAAAAGAACGGAGTGCCTTAATTTCAGTGCTTAGATCTGACTATGTTCATAACTTGTTGTCAGCTTTTGTATTCTAGGCTTTGTTTAGTGCAGACACTCACTCAAATAAAACACTAACTGTCTTATTTGATTTTTATTCTGGTAGCATATTAAAAAAACCTCTTTATTTTAAACATTTAAAAGCAAAGTAAATAAATAATTCAAGATGAGTTAAATATGCCTGAGGACTTAGCTCTTGACTACTCTCCTAGCTTATATTTTTAACCACTCATTTAAAAAAATTAACAGCAATGTTGAAATTTAAGCATCTGATGCTGCTGTTTAGTAGATATTAGTCTTGGCCTCCTTGGGTATGGGAAGAAGGCCAAAAGAGGACAATGAGGGGGTAAATATGAACTAGGTATAATGACATACATGAAAATATAATGATAAAACATTATTTTGTTGCAGGAATAGTGTTCTTGTGCATTATGTAAAAGTTATTCTTGTATTATTCAAATGCTGATTTCTCTGCTCTTATATCTTGTTTCAATCTGGATGCTTATGTCAAGAATCTCCTGTGTCAAGTTGGTGTAAACAATTCTTATCATTTATTTTCTGTCTTGTCAAGAAAAGATGAACACCTAATGACTTGGAAGAAGAGAGAATAGATCAGGACTTCTGCCAGTCCGGGAAAGGAGAGAGAGAGGGGGGGGCAGGGAGGAAAAGGGGAGACAGCTATGAGGAGGGATGAAAGGAGTTCATGAGAGCTCAGCTGAAGCATGGAAGTCTCTAAATGCAAGTATTATAGAGATTTTGACTAGAAGGTAACCAGATTAGTTTAGGGGATTAAGATAGACCAGTTGACTGCCCAGGTATTGAGGCAAAGCTTGAAAATAAATCTTGGTCTTCCTGTTCTGTTATTGGGGAACTAGCTAGGAAAAAGAAAAAATAGCCACGGTATTAACTTACTACGTACTGATATAATGCAGCAGGAGAGGATGCTGAATTATCCCCCTTCCTCCCGAGGTAACAACCATACAACAGGTCTAGTATACAATGAAGTTTATTTTAGGCATGGGAAGGGGAATGACAAGGGAGTGGAGGCAGAGAAAGAAAGGGGCCAGAGAAGGACAGAAAGAGAGAGGAGAGATAAAGAAGGGAAGACCCTGGTTGGGAACATGTGGAGGGAGGGGATAGAGAAAGAGGGAGAGAGAGAGAGAGAGAGAGAGAGAGAGAGAGAGAGAGAGAGAGAGAGAGAGAGAGAGAGAGAGAGACCTGGCTGTTGCTGGGTAACTACTGTTGGGCAGAGCCTAGAAGAAATGCTAATGCATACATTTATATTAAAATTAACTTTTACATTTTGTATACCACCACCACTACCAACTAACTCATCAAAACTGGCCTTTTCCCCCTACAAATAAGAAGCAGCTATGCAGGCAGGCTGCCTCTCTCAGCCCTTGCTCTATTTCAGGAAGAACTCACTATACTTGCATGATAGAGTCTCAGCAGTGGAAGCTGGGTAGAAGTGACGCTTTTTTTGTTGCATTGAGTTTGCATTTTTTGTCTTTCCTGTCCAGAACTAGAGATGGCGAGAACATCAAATGGTTGGAAAATACCTTAGTCTCTGGATCAACATAGCAGGAGAGGTTTTGGCAAATAACAGAACATAATGCAGTAAAACTTGCATTACTAAGAAATACATTTATTTTGTGTCAACCCACTGATATTGGTTTTCTTGCAATTATATATCCAAGTCCATGGTGATTATACATTCTTTTCTTCCATTTTTGACTCTCTTATACATGATGACCTTTATATTTTCTATATAATTAGATTTTCTGTATAAATATTCTTTGAGATTTCTAAAAATTCTTTAAAAATTTATTTTATGTGGATTGGTGTTTCGCCTGCATATATACCTATGTGAGAGTGTCAGATTTTGGAATTACAGACAGTTGTGAACTGCTCTGTGGGTGCTGGGATTTGAACCCCAGTCCTCTGGCAGAGCAATCAATGCCCTTAAATACTCAGTCATCTCTCCAGCCCCTCTTTGAGATTTTTATACCTGTAAACAATGAAATATGTTCATCTCTCCCCCCACCCCAATTTCATGTCCTCTTCTTTTTAAATAACCCACTAAGTGATGCCTATATGTGCATAGATGTGGGGGCCATTCACTAGAGCCCAAGTAACCCACCGCTGGTCATTCAACCCTGTTTACAAATGATTCCACCTTTCCCAGAGTCTGTGAACTGTGATTACATTTGAATTAGATTCATTTAGGTGTGTGACCTTGAGAGTTCCTTCCCCATTCATGCTTGTATTATGTCTGGGCTTTAACTAGTAAACGTAGCTTGAGCTGTCGTGAGTTTGTGAGTGGGGTAGCCATGTCACCCCAGAAGGCAGCAGTATTTCACAGCACTCCCACCCACCCTTCAGCTCTTACATTCTGTCTGTTGCCTCTTCTTCCCTAAGGTTTTGTGGGAAAGGAGATGAAGGGACATTCTTCCTGAAATGGAGTAGATGTCTCATTTAGGGGCAACTCCTCAGTTGCTTATTTTTAGCATCCGTCTCTTCATTAACTGCTGCCTGATTCAAATAGAAGCTTCTCCGATCAAAGTTGAGGCAAGGATAGGTATATCGTTATTAACATAAACATTTAGAAAGCAGTTTGACAAAATGGGCATTTAGCAAAATAATGACACCTCTCTACTTGAGAGTCTATTAAGTTTCCTGCTAGAGCTTTTGAAATTTAGAGCACCAGGGATGAATTACACTTGTGGAGTAGACCTCGAATCCTGTCAGAAAGCTCGTGGTTACCCCATAACAGTCATGCCAATATTGCATCAGTATGTACTTCTTGACTAGTAGGTCAGTGTTATAGTATGCAGAGTCCAGTACTAGGTAAGAACATTTATGTTTTTTTTTCCTATAGCAGTATTCATAGCACCATCAGGCATTATGAAAGATAACCAGCAAGAGGAAGTCTCCCAGTCAGTTTGAGATTGGTTACTCTATGCCCTAGAGCCAACATGTGTAGCATATTCAGTAATAGGCTACTGTTGTGTTGTTACGGTGGGTAATTGCTTCTTTATGTTTTTCATAGCTCTTACTGCACAATGACATGTCTTTTCAACAGCTTTGAATTAGAGTTAATTAAAGGTAAGTATGATTCTTGGCCTAAGCTTTAAATGTGTTTATAAACTTTCAAGATAGCATATGGAAAAATGTAATAATATTAAGGGATAGTGAAACCTGAGTAGAAGAAAATTTTATTATAAGTAGGAAAAATTATAAAAATGAGCAAATTTCTATTAAGAGCCACTGAAAAATAGAAAATTGAGAAAGGTGATATTTTGTTAGTGGTAGACTAGGTTTTAAAACTGAGATTGCCTCTTGTTTTCAACTACTGACTCATTTCTTTCATGCATTTTTCCAAATTTATTATGCTTTTAAAAGTATGACCAGAGAGCTATCTTCAATTAACCCCACTGTGTCTGACAGCTTTCTTTTTGATGCTGGGTCATTTCTACATTTCTTTTCTTTTTATTAATCATTCCATTTGTTTACATCCCAAATGATATCCCACTCTCCAGTTTCCCCCTCCACAAGCCCCCCATCCCACAACCTTCCTCTCCTTCTTCCTCTTTGCCTCTATGAGGGTGCTCCCCAACCCACCTTCTCCTGCCCTGCCCCTCCATCATTTCCCTACGCTAGGACATCAAACCTTCCCAACTCAAAGGACCAGCAAACATCTTCAACAAAATTATAGAAGAAAACTTCCCTAACTTAAAGAAAGAGATACCCATAAATATATAAGAAACCTACAGAACACAAACAGACAGGACCAGAAAAGACATTCCTCCCGTCACATAATAATTAAAACACTGAATGCACAGAACAAAGACAGAATATTGAAAGTGCTAAAGGAAAAAGGTCAAGTGACATATAAAGGCAGATCTATCAGAATTATACCAGACTTCTCAACAGAGACTCTAAAAGCCGGAAGATCCTGGGCAGATGTCATACAGACCCTAAGAGAACACAAATGCCAGCCCAGGCTACTATACCCAGCAAAACTCTCAATTACTATAGACGGAGAAAGCAAGGTAATCCAAGACAAAACCAAAGTTAAGCAATATCTTTTCCTACAGAGGATAATAGAAGGAAAAGTCCAACACAAGGAGGGAAACTACATCCAAGAAAAAGCAAGAAATTAATCTTATTACAACAAATCCAAAAGAAAAGAAACACACAAACATAATTCCACCTCTATCAACGAAAATAACAGGAAGCAGCAATCACTGTTCCTATATTTCATAGGTCGGTGGTGGCGGTAAATATTTTAAGCCTGGGGCAGCAGGTGCCATGCCCGGCCTAAGCTTGAGGTATCTTCCACTTGGGCTTGATGGGACGTCACATCAGGAGACATCTTCCAATGAATATGCAAGACTGCACCCTCTGAATAGAAGATCCTGTCTATCAAGTTTATGTCTCGAATTTCAGAGTAAAGCTTCCTACAGAATTGATCCCAATCTAAAATTAACCCTCAACAGCAGCAGAGACTGTGCATTCTGTTATGCATTTAAAAATAATACCCAACAGCTTTTAGTTCCCATATTTGATATTTGTTTTAAAGTGTTTAATTTTTCTGGCTGCAAAGACTTTAAACAGCACAGCTAGAGCAGTTAAAAGTACTTGCTGCTCTTACAGAGGACCTAGATTCCTTTCCCAGCACCTACACGGCACCTCACAACCATTTGTAACTTCAGTTATGGGGAATCTAGTGTGTCTCCTGACGTCTTTGAGCTCTAGCATGCATATAGCAGAGATACACTCAGGTGTACACACAGAAAATAAAATAAATGAATATTAAAAAGTTTCTAGTAGATACTCAATTAGATCAATGGTGTAGACTATTGCTATTGTAGATTGGGCAGGGATCATGGAGCCCCACCATTACCTGAATAGTTTTCATGGTTGATGGATATTCACTGGTCTTCGTTGGTCTTCACTGGTCTTCGCTGGGCTTCACTGGTCTTTGCTGGTCTTCGCTGGTCTTCGCTGGTCTTCACTGGTCTTCGCTGGGCTTCATTGACCTTTAGAGAGAAATGTGCCAAAGAACTTCTTGTGGTATTCTGGCTGTTTCTGGTGTTTTCCACTGACTTGTACTGATGTAGGGAAACCTTGCTGATTTGAGGGAAACTTGCTGATTCAGGGGAGCCTTGCTGTTTTTGCTAGATTTTGCCACTGTTACTGATTTATGTTTGGTGTTTGCTATTGGATTGGATTGTTGGTATTCTGAGAGTGAAGGATGGAATTGCCCCAAGGAACAGGTAGGTCCACAACACCCTTTTCCCATTAACCTTCCTCCTCCCCCCACTATTTGTTGGTGTGTTAGAAACCTAAATAAAGTAGGTTTTGAAAACAAAGGACGCCTACACATTCTCTTTGAGGGGAAACCATGGTGTGTTAGAATGGCTGTTAATTAAGAGCTCAGATTCAAGAATCCTGAGCATTAAATTATTACAACTTTATTCGTTGCATACAGTCTCTCATTTATTCATCTTTTTGTTATTCTGGTTATTTTGCCAACATATATGGGTGATGTATCACACCTTAGAGATATGTGAGATACTGAACACGGCAAGGTGGTTCAGTAATTGTTGATGGTTAGTCAGCAGCTAAACTGAGGGACAAGCTTCAAGACAAGTGATAAAAAGCATGGAAATAAATACGAAAGGACAGATACTGACTGCGGGGACACTGGGCAGGATTTGTCACTAATGTGTTCTTTTAGGAAGGATATTTGAACTGAGTCTGAAACAGTGAGTAAGTCTACAATGGACAGGAGTTAGAGTGTCTTATTAAGATAAGCTCAGGTAAAGTAACTGTGGATGGCATATGGAGAGAGGAGGCCATTATATAGAGGAGAGCGGACAGAACTACAGCAAGACCTACCTTGGGGTCATGGATGGGAACAGATTGCCAAGTGTCTTTGTGTCATGATAAAGGGAATTATCTTTGGATCTAAAGATCAAAGTTGAAAGAATTAAAAATTCATGCAGAGTGGCGTGACATTTACAAATTACTTTGCTTGGTAAGACTTTATTTTAATTCATAGAGAACAAAAATATTAGTTACTTCTAAGATTCTTGTCAACAACACGTGACAAAAGGTGAACTGTGTCTATCCACTGGAAGCTCGTGTTGACTCTTACTTAACTTCCTCCAATACTTTATGAGGACTAAGCACAAACTTCTGGGTTTAATTATATATAAAACAAAAACAAAAACAAACCAGAATAATGAAAGTAATATATGTCACAAACCTTCCATTTCTTGGTTTCCTATTTCAGCAAGATGTTGAAATTTGATTATCTTTGTTTTTCAGTCTGTTGAAGTTCTTCCAGGGATGTCAAGGTAATAGAGATAACAATTTCTTGCTATGCTACTTTTCTGCATTCAAAAGCAATATACCCACCATACATGCTTTGAAAATTTTCATAAGGTTTTGAAACAGGAACTGCTTAATGGAAGTTACAGATTTGCATATAACAGTGCAAAACAAACTTTTAATGGAGAGAAATGGACTGAACATGAAAGGCTGGTAAAGGACTGGCTTCATTGCTTCATCTGCAGACCTCACTGAATAAGGATTGTCTCCGAGCCATGAATAATCATGAAGACCATTTATCTCAGCTATGCTATAAGGGAAACCAAAGAAACAACAACATTGCTTTCTGAGATGGAGGATGGGTGCAAATGCATGTCCAGCACCGTGTATAAACTGCACCAAAACACAACAGAAGGCAAATTTGCTCGCTTTGTTAAGAGCTATTTTTTTTGAAGGTTAACAAAAAAGTAATGCTTAGTGTTTTGTTTCCACTTTGAGTGTTAATTATAGGCAACAGAGTGTAACACTGTTTAATGGACTTTCATGGAAAACTGGCGAATTTCCTTCACAGTATACAGGAGTATATAGGAAAGTGAAGTCAGATAATGTCAAGTTTAAAGGTTTAATTTGAATGTTTTCATTCACTGAAAGGTTTTTGTTTGTTTTGTTTTTGTTTATTTTGTTTTTTGAGACAGAGTTTCTCTGTGTTATTGCCCTGGCTCTTTTGAAACTCATTTTGTAGACCAGGCAGACCTCCAACTCACCCAGATTTGCCTGTCTCTGTCTCACAAGTGCTGGGATTGAAGGTATGTTCTATTATGCCTGGCTATGTTCATTAATTTAAACATAAAATTCATTTTATTAATATCTATTTTGTGATTCGGTGTATTATTTAGACTACAAAAATAAAAATGGCAGATGTATAGACCAATGGGACAGAATAGATTCCAGATGTAAACTCCTACATCATTAGGCAGTTGATATTTGACAAAGTCATTATGAATATTCATTGGGAAATGAATCTTTCAATAGATGTTATTGATAATTGGGACCAGACCCTTGCCTTTTGCTGTTTATAATAATTAACTCAAAATTGGTCAAAGATCTACATGTACAATTTGAAATTATAAAATTTACAATAAGGAAACAATGTAAAGGCTTCAGGACATTAGACAGGAAACATAATTGAACCACTAACAAACGGGACTTCATGAGATCAGCTACCTTCTGCACATAAAGAAAGTATAACACAGAAAGAATATGACACACAGGTTAGGAGAATACTTTCCAAGCAAACAGGGGACTGGCATTAAGACTATATGTAGAACCCCAACAACTGAACAGCAAGATATGAAATAATCCAATTAAAAGTGAGCACAAAACCCAAATAGAAAGACTTTAAAGGAAGATATCCATGTGGATCACTGACATTGAGCTATGATTTCAGTAGTGAAACAGCTGCTATCTAAAAGGCTAAAGGTAATAAGCATTGGTGAGCAGGGGAGGAAAGACACTCTTCTTACATTGGTGAGAATGTAAATTAGTACAGTTATAATGCCAAACAATATAATGCCCATTTATAATGCCAAACAATATAGCTCACAAAACTAAAGTCAAGGTGCCAATGGCCCTGTAATTCTTCTATTATATGTATCTAAAGGAAAAGAAACCAGTTACTGAAGAATCATTCCCATGTCAAGTTCAATACAGTACAAATCATAATATCCAAGAATGAAAAGAATTTAAATGTCCATCAACTGACAAATGGTAAAAAACAAAATTAAAGTGCTCTTTATACACAAGAGGATGGTGTCCACCTTGAGAAAGGGTGTGAGCTTCTCCCTGTGACACAGTGGTTTGAAGTAGAGGCCATTGTGTTAACACAAGTCAGACACCAGTACCACATGATTTCACTCAGATGTTGAATTTAAAAATATTGATCTCATAGCAGCTGAGAGTGGAATGTAGATTATCAGATCTTGGGGGGAGTATAATGGGAGATCAATGGCATTAGTAGGTGAATAACATGTTATACTTAGAAGTGAATAATATTCTGGAGTGCTCTGCATAGTAGATTAAATATGATAACTACAACAAACTACATGTATTATCAAAAAAAATAGAAAAAAGGATTTTGAAGATTTGACTATACTGAGGTGATAGATGTTTGAGATGTATAGATTTACCTTGATTTTAATATTACTGAATATATATATGTAAAACAAAATATCACCTTGTAGCCAGTAATAGATATATTTTTAGGTATTATTTAAACTAACAATGAAAAAAGTAAATATTAATTTAAAACAATGAAAATGATTTTTGGTTTTGGAGCTCATGGTTTTTTTCAAGTTTTGCAGGTATTGACAGGAAAGATGTTCTGTAGAAAGAATATAATACAGATGAAGTGAAATTTCTTTTCTTGTGAGGCAGTGCTAGGAGTATGAAGTTTATTGGATAATGGCTGACAGAAAATCAAATAGAAATAATTTTTTTGTCAGTGAGATGGAAAGCATGATCAATATCACCCAAAATTTCTCTTCATAAAAAATCAGAGAAAGTCTTTGGAAAACACAATTTCTTCCCTTCTTCCCTCTATGTCTCTTTCAATCCTGATTATTTTCTGGTCGCATTTTTTGATCCCTCCTGAAGGAAGCCGACACCCTCTTAGTTGAAGATAACTAACTTGAAAATAGGACTTTTAACCCCACGATGTTTGGGAAATGTATGTTTGCAGGTCAAGGGTTACAGAAGAAACCACTGCAAAATTTTGTTTGTGGCTCAGTTTAGATTTATGAAGATGAAAAAAATACCATTGCAAAATGAGATAAGAAAATAGTTTGATTTAGAATAGGTTAAGAAGAAAGAACCTGGCTTTAAAAAAATAGAATCTTGCTTAGTCAGAGGGCGACAGAGGCAGCTTTTCTAATTTATATGAAAATGTGAGGTGTCTTAGTGGCCATATGGGTTAGCATTCAAATCACTTTTGCACAGTGATAACCCATTCATTTAAATTATGTTCAGAAAGGCAGTCTGATGATAAGAGGTGCTTTGGGAACTGCATAAAGTTCTAGAAAAACTTCAAAATGTCACTTTTGTGCCTATGGCTGAGTTGCTGTGATGTCCAGCCGCATACGTAGCAGACGAAGGCCTTGTAAGACATCAATGGGAGGAGAGACTCTTGGTCCTGGGAAGGTTCCATGCCCCAGTATAGGGAAATGCCAGGGCAGGGAGGCGGGAGTGGGTGTGTGTGTGTGTGGGAGCACCTTCATAGAAGCAGGGAGGAAGGGATGGGGGTTTCTGGAGGGGAAACTGGGAAAGGGGATAGCATTTGAAATGTAAATAAATAAGATATCTAATGAAAATAGAGAAATAAATAAATACAGGGAGGGAATGGGCACATGCCTATTTTCCTGGGTTTGGACTATTGCTTCATTGTCCGAGCTATGAGCCGAGTATGTCATAGAGTGTGCTTATCTTTTAAAGTATTCCTATACTGAACTTACACCTGCCAAGAGGTGCTCTGTAATCCAGCCCAGGACTCAGCCGGTGCCTATCATGGCTGATCTGAGCTCTAACGAGAAGCTAGGAAAAATCTCTATTTTACCTCATTGTGTATGGTTATACTGGGAGGAACATTTTATACTGGGGAGTTTGTTTAGGGGACAATGGGAAAGTCCGGCTGAACACTTTTGCTTATGATTAACTAAAACACTCCCGTGTCCTCATTCCTAAAGAAAGCAATGAAACAGACCCAAAACAGAATCCCAGAAACACTCCCAGCCAGTTGTTTATGCTGTGTCTGTTTTTTTCTTCTTTTCTTCTTGCACTACCAAGGAATTTTGAATTGTTTTTATTGTGTCATGTTGTTTCCACCTAACTGTTCTGAGCTAAGTTCCATTTCCTTATAGCAAATGGCATTATATTAGTTGGCCAGAACTGCCACAGCATGTCAGAGTGCCTTCCAGAACTTTCTTTTTACATAGAACTATAGTCATGATGGGTTAAAAATGTGCCCATACATATACAGCCACCCAATTAGACAAGATGGATGAAGCAAAGAAGTGCAGACCGACAGGAGCCGGATGTAGATCTCTCCTGAGAGACACAGCCAGAATACAGCAAATACAGAGGCGAATGCCAGCAGCAAACCACTGAACTGAGAATAGGACCCCCGTTGAAGGAATCAGAGAAAGAACTGGAAGAGCTTGAAGGGGCTCGAGACCCCATATGTACAACAATGCCAAGCAACCAGAGCTTCCAGGGACTAAGCCACTACCTAAATACTATACATGGACTGACCCTGGACTCTGACCCCATAGGTAGCAATGAATATCCTAGTAAGAGCACCAGTGGAAGGGGAAGCCCTGGGTCCTGCTAAGACTGAACCCCCAGTGAACTAGACTATGGGGGGGAGGGCGGCAATGGGGGGAGAGTTGGGAGGGGAACACCCATAAGGAAGGGGAGGGGGGAGGGGGATGTTTGCCCGGAAACCGGGAAAGGGAATAACACTTGAAATGTATATAAGAAATACTCAAGTTAATAAAAAAAAAAAAAGAAAAAAAATGCATCCTGTGAACAATGTAACCTTAAGTATACTTTTCAAAACTTTATTTCCATATGCAGACACACTCTGAGGTACTGTGGTTAGGGTGTCAATTTATTAAAACACATAGTAAATGGTGTGATAGGCTTAACTGTGGCATTTTTAAATCTGCTCCTTTTGCCTTCCCTTAATGCTCTCTGTCTCCCACAGTCCCCACTCCTGCTTCCATGTTACCTGTATTCCATTCCTTTCTCTCGATTTCCCTCCACCTCTCTCGAGATCTCTTCCTCTTCTCTCATCTCCGTTTAACTTAGGCATATGTTTATAAACCCAGTGTCCACCAATGAGAGAAAATGCAAGATTGGTAGCATTTGTTTGAGTCTTGATTATTTTGTTAAACACAGTGATCTCCAGATATATTCATTTTCCTGTAACTGTCATGGCGTCTTTTTTCCTGTAAGTCTGAATAACATTCCATTGAGGATACGTACCACAATGTCTCTTTCCATCTGTTTGCCAGTGAGCTTTGAGGTTCTATTTCCTGGCTATTGAGAACAATGGACGGACACACACACACACACACACACACACACACACACACACACACACACACACGTCTTTGCTATGTTGACTTTGATATCTTTGTGTATGTACTTGAGTTTTATCGCTAGGCAATATGGTAATTCTATGCTTTACCTTTTAAAGAAACTGTACACTGATTTCCACAGTAGCTGAACAGGCTTCTTTCTCCTTTGGTAGTAAATAAGGACTCTTCTTTCCCTACATCTTTGCCCACATTTATTATCATTTGTTTCCTTGGCAGGCATTCTGGCTGGGTAGATAGACTCTTAAAGAAGGTTGCATTTGCATTTCTCTAATGACTAGTGGTCTAAGGATCAGCAAACACATTTTCAAGAGTCAAAACTCATCTATGAAAGAGACCCTTACATCAACATGGGACAAAACGATCAGTATTTCATGTGGAATTATTCACAGTTTATTTATTATACTGTATCTTCATGTGTGGTATACGTAAGGCAGCTAGTTATGAAGTATCTGCTCTTCATTACTAATGACATTTACCCTTTGTTTATTAGAAATACATAAACATTTTACAATGCACCTCAACCAAGGGCACACATTTTATATTGTGATCTATTACAGTGTGATCAACATGAGTCCATGGCGATCTTTTCGTCCTTATGATGCATAATGCACTTTTTAAACATTTTTTATTTTTTAAATTTTCTATTCTAGTCTCATTTGTTTTGACAAAAGCATGGGTTGGGCAGACCTTCACCTACATTCTTCCATCCTTGGTCCCTTTGTATTAGCTGCCAACACCCTGAGGCACTCTTTCCCTGGAAAGCCATCAGCCATGCTAGCCAGAGAATCATGTAGATGATCTTCACTCTCCTTCCCATTCTTGTCCTTTTTTTTTTAAATTACCTAGTCTTATCTCCAGATTAGCAGCATGTCTGCCTCTCAATCGTCTCTGTGGAACATATAGATCCTCCTGGGAGATTGAGCTTTCCTTCCTCTTGGGAGCCCCCTCCATCCTCCCACACCCATCTCACCCCAAATCATTCTTGTAGGCTCAAAATATCTAGACACATGTTTGACCAAGGCTCCCAATGACCCTACCTGGCTGGGACTCAGAAGCACTCTTTCTACCCAGGGAACAAACAGGTACCACTTCCCTGAGATCCAGAGAGAACAACAGAAACCAAGGAATGGAAAACCCACCAAACAATGGAAAACTAGGTATCAGCCCCTATAATTATAACCATCCTAAATGCAGCTGCTTAGACACCAGTATCAAATTCAAAATAAAAACAAAATCAATCAAAGCCAGGACAAAATGACTCCAGTAGAGCTGAACAGCCCTACCATAGTAGGCTCTGAGAAATGCAGTATAAATGAAAGCTCAGGGCAAGGACTTTAAGGTAGCTATCATGACTATGCTCAAGGACCTTAAAGAGGATATAAACAAATCTATTTACGAAATCTATGAAAACACAAACTATGGGATGAAATGAAGGAAACAGTTCAAGCTGTGAGGTGGAAATGGAATCACAAAAGCAAAACTAAACTGTGGGAAAACTAGAAATGATAAATTTAGGAACCCAAAAAGGAACCTCAGAGGTAAGCCAACAGAATGCAAGAGATGGAAGACAGAATCTCGGGCACTAAGGACAGGGTAAGACATGAACACCTCAAAGAAAATCTTAACTCTAAGAACATCCAGGCACAAGACACCCAGGAAATCTGGGACACTATGAAAAGACCAAATCTATGAATAATAGGACTAGAAGACAGAGAGAAACCCAGGTCAAAGGCACAGAAAATATTCTCAACAACCTCATAAAGGAAAACTTCCATTAGGATGAACAAATAATTAATTTTCTCCAATGGAGTCTCACTCTATATACAAGCTACTCTTAAGGCCAGGTATCATGCCCACCAGTAGATCTCCAACACAAAATGAACCCAATGGCATTTTGAAGGTTCTTTGTCTGATAATGCTTTGCTGAGCTTTTCTTTAACTTTATATGTCATATGTGTATAGATTATGCTTTCCAGTTTTGTATTTTTAAAGGAATTCTGCATGTAGAAAGAGAGAGAGATAGAAATGGATATATATGGATAAAAACAATGATACATTTGTCTGAGTTACTTGGGAATTTTTTTAATGGAAAGATTTGTTAATTACTGGAATGGAAAAAAGTTTTCAGTGTAAGTTGTAATATCTTGCTATAATGCAAGAGTCATGAATTAGAGAACTTAAGCATGTGCTCAACTTACAGCAAGGAGGTTGAACTTCATTTTACAATGGCGTGCGTGATCTCTTATATTTCAGAGAGCTTCTACTTTAACAAAAGTGAGGTCAGTTACATGTTAAACTATCATTGTGTTGATTAAAAATATTAGCTAAAAAATCTGGTAAAATCTTCAGGTGAAATAGAACTCTCCCAAATTACAAGATACCCAAATATGCATCTTATCCATTGTTATAGGTTTTTTTTTTATTTTTATTTTTTTATTAGATATATTCTTTCCTTACGTTTCAAATGTTATTCCCCTTCCCGGTTTCCTGTCCATAAGCCCCCATCCCTTTCCCTCCCCCTCTCCCATATGAGTCTTTTCCCCATACATCCCTCTTACTGCTCCCCCATATTCCCCTGCACTGGGGTTCCAACCTTGGTAGGACCAAGGACTTCCCCTTCCACTAGTGCCCCAACAAGTCTACTCTGCTACATATGCAATTGGAGTCCTGGGTCAGTCCATGTATAGTCTTTTGGTATTGGTTTAGTCCCTGGAAGCTCTGGTTGGTTGGCATTGTTGTTCTTATGGGGTTGCAAGCTCCTTCAACTCTTTCAATCCTTTCTCTAATTCTCCACAAGGGGATCCTGTTCTCAGTTCAGTGGTTTGCTGCTAGCATTGACCTCTGTATTGGACATGCTCTGGATGTGTCCCTCAGGAGAGATCCATCTGATCCCTTTAAGCATGCAATTTTTAGCTTCATCAATCTTATCTAGTTTTGGTGGACATATATATATATATATACCACGTGTGGGGCAGGCTCTGAATGGCCATTCCTTGAATTGCTGCTCTAAACTTTGCTTCCATATCCCCTCCTATGGATATTTTTCCCCTTTTAAGAAGGAGTGGGAGCATCCGCATTTTGGTCATCCTTCTTCTTGAGCTTCCTGTGGTCTGTGGATTGCATCTTGGGTAATTTGAACGTTTTGGTTAATATCCACTTATCAATGAGTACATACCAAGTGTGTTTTTCTGTGACTGAGTTACCTCACTCAGGATTATAATAGTCATAAAAGATAGAGTTGAAAATGAAAAAAAAATCATTTGCATAGAAATTTAAGCAGAATGGTTATTGTACAATGCTTCTTAAATATGGGTTGTCTTCCATGAGACTTCAGTTCAATATGAGAAGAAGCAAATGTTGACCAAGTCTCGAGGGAGGGAGTGAGGATTAAATAAAGAAAAGACAATTAGATAACACTATAACATGACTCCAGCCAGTGTTCAAGCAAGTTTATTTTTTCCCAGTCTGGTTTTATATCATTCTAGGCACATGCAAAGAATATAGTTAATTCTAAGGTATAAAAAAAGGTCCTGTGGTCATTGTTTTCAGGGACTTATCAAGATGATCAAGATACAAGGAACACATTCCTCAGCTGTATTTATCTTGTGCCTACTTCCTTGTCCTAGCCCAATGCCAAATTCTTGCCTTAGCCTACTTCCTTGTCCTATCCCAATGTGAATATTCTTGTTGATATCCTTGATGCAGCACCAAGAGCTTTCCACACAAATGGAGGTATGATTTGCTTGGATAAGTCAACAGGCTTTGTGGAAACCAATGACCATGAGAAAAAATTCACTCAGAGTCTGTTCTACTCTTCTTAGAAAGTGAGCCTGGAATACTTTATGAAGAAATGCTAAAATCAACAAATTAATTTTTTTCTTTCCACTCAAGTTCAAAGACTTATTTAACAGAAACATTTGTACTTTTGCTACACAGAACTTTAATGATCTTTTTTTATTATTAATGAAAGTGGGTGAATGGAATAACTCTGGGAAGGACTCATGTCATTTTAAGCTTATCAACCAGATATTTATATTTACCCTGATGATGGAAAAAAGCTCGAATGTGACACTGTACTATCTATTATTAGCTTATATCTTCAGAAGAGAGGGGGTTTGAAGGTTGCCGGAGATGTTTTTTTTTTTTTTTTTTTTTTTTCCAGCAACACTAAGGAGTTTCATTGGAATGCTTCTCAAGTCATTTTGGTTCTAAGGAGGAACAGTATGGAGGCTACGCCCTCACCTCAGGCTGTAATATTAAGCAGAGAATAAACAATCCTAAGATTTTGTGATTCTGCTAAACAATTGTAGATATATCACTGTGCCTCGGGGCCACCTTTTAAATAGGGACTCAAGGAAAAAAAAGCTGCTTGCTTGCAAATAAACATCAATAATGGCCGATCTGGCTGTGATACCAGCATAAAGTGCTGGCTGTGGAGACAGTGCAGAGAGGTTCCTCTGCAGAGTGACAGACCTAATGTTAATATGAGTGCTGGGTGTTTGCACCAGCACACAGACCTCATTAGGAACAAATGCAAACTGGGAAGGTCTCCAGTTTATGATTCCCCAAACAGGAAGAAGCCAGCATGACCAACTGCTTTGTATAGTTTATAATCAACAAGTACAGCAGCAGCTGCTAGAGAGACACAATTGGGATTGAAAAATGAACAGATACTCAACATCCAGCAGTTTGAAAGAGGCCCCTTCACTTTTCAGCAGTGTTCTCACTGAGTTGATATAATGCCTGCCATTAGCCCAGCACACCAAGGATGTGAAAGAAAAGCAGTTATATTAGAAAGAGACATCACATCAGATAGTTACATTAGAACATTAAAAAAGGAGCAAAACCACTTTCAACGTTTCTCCCTTAGTTCCTAAGACAACGTCTTACAGTCTGCCTCTACCTATCTGTACACATACCGTCTTCTAGAATATTTTTCTGGAGTGGAAAAAGAAAATTACACTAGTCAGTTTAGTCTTCTGATATTTAGGAAGGAAACAGGGAAGACGTTCTCTGGCCAAATTAGTTTCCTGTCCTCAGTAACTTCTTGAGATCCTTTGTCCCTCTGCTCTGTCACAGTCTTCATAGCCATATTCTTCTCCTGTATCATCACCCCCTCCCTCTTTTCTTTGTTAGCTTCCAAGCCTGGATTCCTTTCTCTTCAGCCCCTTTACTGAAGGTATTATCTGGGGCTGCCTCTCAGGTGCTCACAGAAGCACTTCTTCCTTTTGCCTTTGTCTCTTAGCTGCTTTAAGACCTCTGTTCCACTCCATTTCTGCTATGGAACTTACCATCTACTTTGTCTCTGCGTAGAAAATTGTCTTTTTCATCCAGGTTTCCTGAGTACTCACATTCCTGCAGCCCTCCATTTATGTGGGCACTGGTGAGCAGCAGCTCAGCGTTCTCAATGTGAGCAGTTTTGACTACACGCAACAGCTGTGAAGGGTGGGAGAGAAGGCTGTGGAGTTGATAGGACTAAAATTGACCGTGGCTGCCACACACTCCATTGTGTGGGGAGGCTTGTTCTGTCCAGTTTCCTGCTCACTCTGACCAGCAACTACTTTCACAGAGCATGATAAATCTACCCATAGTTATTAACCAAAGAATATGGAAGTAAAATATAACTCTACTGAATAAAACTTAGAACTTTACTTAGAGTTAATAATTGTATTCCATACTCATTTTCAAATCTGACGAAACATCATTAGTTTTTTTCTTTATACATTGGAAACATAACAGTCATAACTATTATTCATGCTAACATTTTATCTTGCTTCCTAGCTAATGTCTAAACTTTTTAAAAGAGTAAATATATATTCAAACTCTAAATGTATTTATATCCTAAAGTCTACTTAGTAATTGAAGTATGAAAAAAATTGGTAAAATTGGTGCCAGTTGAAATTTTAAGGGGAAATTACATGTAGTAGAGAACGCTTCTAAGTCATTCAACATTTCAGTTTGTGTCTTAGTTGAAAGGTCGTCAAGGACAGGTGAGCATCGCTCTAGAGGACGGTCTATCGATGCTAGAGGCTGTGTGAGCCATGCTTGGAAATGCCAGGGCACAGCAAATATGACCTAGGGGTCCGACAAAACAAACCCAGCTTGAGACTCAGGACTTTCAGGAAGTTGGGGGTGCAGGTAGGTTATAAGAAGTGAACGGAAATGCATTGCTCTGTGCATCCGTCCTGGGTGGAGGGAGGGTCATGATGGGCCTTACATGCTACACTGAGAATGTAGAACTTATCCCACATTTTGATGGGTCTGAGAAATGGCTAAATTGTCCCATAGGAAGGTTTCTTTCCACCTGGCAGGAGTAATAATGATCACAGACTCTTACCAATGTGCCAGATGGTGTTATTTTGCATAACTATTAAGACAATATGTGTTGTTTTCCAGCACAGAAAACAGACACTGAATTAACCTACTTGTCTATGGCGGGGTATATATATCAGAGTATTCAAGCCTGAATGTAAAGTCTCGTGTCGCTGGGTGTAATTTCATCTTCTTAAACCCTGGGCAGTTAGCTCCCTTCTGTATATACAATGTTAAAGACCGAAACAAGTGGCTTCATGTCATTTTTTTTTTAGAGTAGACTTGATTAATTACATCCAGTAGTTCTAGAATACAAGAGAAAATTCACAATGTATGGAGAAGTAGGGTTACATTGTGATGAGGAAACATCAACAAGCAGGAAGAACTGAAACCTGGTAAAGAAGGAGTGGGAGGCTTGTGTGAACCAGAAAGTGCTTTTGTTTTCTAATTGGTGGCACAGGGATAACAGCTATCTTTTACAATTAGATAGATTAAAAGAGATAGTGCCTATAAAAACCTATGCCATAGGGCTCAGATAGGCCAATCATTACGGTGATCAGGAATGTTAATTTGGAAATAATGAATACCTTTAGAAAGTGCCCTGGCAGCTGTGGGTAATCACTGCTAATCAAGATAACCACGCTTAATCTCTTAAGCCTGATAATGCATATGCGATCTTTTTACCCAGTGATACATAGGTTACAGGGACCAAAGTATTATAACTTTTTGCTTTATTGTGTTCACGAATTTATTCATCGTTTTTAAATCCCAGGGAAGCCTCCTGGGAGGTTATCCAGAAGAGTGAGAATGATGTACAAGAGATTAATTTGTATTAAGTAATTATAATTTAAAAACTAGCAGAACCACTTGGAAGAATGGTGAACGCCTTGAAAAACTGACAAATGCAATGGAAGTCATGGAAAGAATTTAGGAGTGTTATCTGACACTCTCTGCAGTCACCTGTGTGTATGCAGGTCGCATAGGGAGTTGGTTAAAATTGCAGTCTGTAAGCCTTGTCTAGAAAAAGGTTCTTCTAGACCCTTTGGGGTTGTGTTATTTTGTATAGGGATATTTTGTATCATTGCTTTAACTAAAATTGCCGTAGCCTTGGAGATCAGCGTTGTTATATTCAGATCAACCCATGTGCTCTCTCCAAACACTACACAGCAATTCTTTTGTGAGGAACCAAAAGACCCTGGATGGGAAGAGCTGGGTGGGTAAAGTGCTGTGTGGGCAGTCTGAGAGTGAGGCCAAGCCCTACCTGAGGAGAACAGGCTGAAGTTGACGCTGTCACCCGGACTGATGCTGCACAGGACCCTCAGTAATGACAAACCATGAACATTGCATGTATATTGCAGACATCTGGTGAGCCTTACAACTTGAGATTCATGTTTAGGTTTTCCATAATTTTTACAAGCATCGATTATTGCTTTTTTGATATCAAGATGGGCAAACTAAAAAGTTTTTATTTTATCTTCAAATCTCAGATTTTGTATTTTAAAATTATAAACTTACTCTTTTTTTTTTTTAAAAAAGATTTATTTTATGTATGAAAGTACACTGTCGCTGTCTTCAGACACACCAGAAGAGGGCATCAGATCCCATTACAGATGGTTCTGAGTCACCATGCAATTGCTGGGAATTGAACTCAGAACCTCTAGGAAGAACAGTCAGTGCTCTTAACCACTGAGCCATCTCTTTTGCCTGAAAACCTGTGTCTTATTTAGGTTTTTTCTTTTTCCATCTTTCTTCAATTGGATATTTCTTATTTACCTTTCAAATGTTCTTCCCTTTCTCAGTTTTCAGGCCAACATCCCTCTAACCCCTCCCCTCCTCTTCTATATGGGTGTTCCCCTCCCCAACCTCCCCCCATTTCCACCCTCCCCCCAAGAATCCCATTCACAGGGGTCCAGCCTTGGCAGGACCAAGGGCTTCCCCTTCCACTGGTGCCCTTACTAGGCTATTCATTGCTACCTATGCAATTGGAGCCCAGGGTCAGTCCATGTATAGTCTTTGGGTAGTGGCTTAGTCCCTGGAAGCTCTGGTTGGTTGGGATTATTTCTATCTATCTGTATCTGTTGAGGCCTGTTTTGTGCCTGATTTTATGGTCAATTTTGGAGAAAGTACCATGAGGAGGTGAGAAGAAGGTATATCCTTTGTTTTATGATAGAATGGTCTATAAATATCGGTTAAGTCCATTTGGTTCATGACTTCTCTTAGTCTGTCTATGTCTCTGTTTAATTTCTGTTTCCATGATCTGTCCATTGATGAGAGTGGGGTGTTGAAATCTCCCACTATTATTGTGTGAGGTGCAATGTGTGCTTTGAGCTTTAGTAAGGTTTCTTGTATATATGTAGGTGCCCTTGTATTTAGGGCATAGATATTTAGGATTGAGAGTTCATCTTGGTGGATTTTTCCTTTGATGAATATGAAGTGTCCTTCCTTATCTTTTTTGATGACTTTTGGTTGAAAATTGATTTTATTCGATATTAGAATGGCTACTCCATCTAGCTTCTTCAGACCATTTGCTTGGAAACTTGTTTTCCAGCCTTTCCCTCTGAGGTAGTGTCTGTCTTTGTCTCTGAGGTGTGTTTTCCTGTAGGCAGCAAAATGCAGGGTCCTCATTGCGTATCCAGTTTGTTAATCTATGTCTTTTTATTGGGGAGTTGAGTCCATTGATGTTGAGAGATATTAAGGAATAGTGATTATTGTTTCCCTTTATATTCATATTTGGATGTGAGGTTATGTTTGTGTGCTTGTCTTCTCTTTGTTTTGTTGCAAAATGATTAGTTTCTTGCTTTTTCTAGGGTGCAGCTTGCCTCCTTGTGTTGGGCTTTACCATTTATTATCCTTTGTAGGGCTGGATTTGTAGAAAGATATTGTGTAAATTTGGTTTTGTCATGGAATATCTTGGTTTCTACATCTATGTTAATTGAGAGTTTTGTTGGATACAGTAACCTGGGCTGGCATTTTTGTTCTCTTAGGGTTTGTATGATATCTGTCCAGGATCTTCTGGCTTTCATAGTCTCTGGTGAGAAGCCTGGTGTTAGGGTTGGGGATTTAGCTCAGTGGTAGAGTGCTTGCCTAGCAAGCGCAAGGTCCTGAGTTCGGTCCCCAGCTCCGAAAAAAAAAAAGAAAAAAAAAAAAGAGAGAAGCCTGGTGTTATTCTGATAGATCTACCTTTATATGTTACTTGACCTTTTCCCCTTACTGCTTTTAATATTCTTTCTTTGTTTTGTGCATCTGGTGTTTTGACTATTATGTGACAGAAGGAGTTTCTTTTCTGGTCCAATCTATTTGGAGTTCTGTAGGCTTCTTGTATGTTTATGGGCATCTCTTTCTTTAGGTTAGGGACGTTTTCTTCTATGATTTTGTTGAAGATATTTACTGGTCCTTTGAGTTGGGAGTCTTCACTCTCTTCTATACCTATTATCCTTAGGTTTGATCTTCACATTGTGTCCTGGATTTCCTGTATGTTTTGGGCCAGTAGCTTTTTATATTTTACATTATCTTTGACAGTTGTATCGATGATTTTTATGGAATCTTCTGGTCCTGAGATTCTCTCTTCTATCCCTTGCATTCTGTTGGTGATGCTTGTATCTACAGCTCCTTGTCTCTTCCTTTGGTTTTCTATATCCACGGTTGTCTCTCTTTGTGCTTTCTTTATTGTTTCTATTTCCATTTTCAATTCCTTCACCTCTTTGATTGTGTTTTCCTGTAATTCTTTCAGGGATTTTTGTGTTTCCTCTCTAAGAGCTTCTACTTGTTTACTTGTGTTTTCCTGCATTTCTCTAAGGGAGTTCTTTATGTCTTTCTTTAAGTCCTCTTTAAGTCCTCCATCATCATGATCAAATGTGATTTTACATCTAGATCTTGCTTTTCTGGTGTGTTTGGATATTCAGTGTTTGCTTTGGTGGGAGAATTGGGCCCTGATGATGCCATTTAGTCTTCGTTTCTGTTGCTTGGGTTCCTGCGCTTGCCTCTCGCCATCAGGTTGTTTCTGGTGTTACTCTGGTTTGCTATTTCTGACAGTGGCTAGACTGTCCTATAGGCCTGTGTGTCAGGAGTGCTGTAGACCTGTTTTCCTGTTTTCTTTCAGCCAGTTATGGGCACAGAGTGTTCTGCTTTCAGGCGTGTATTAGTTCCTGTCCACTGGCTTTCAACTGTCCCTGTGGGAGGGAACCAGAAGGGTCTGTTCCTCCTTCTCCTGGGTCCCTGTGAACAGGGGGCCCAGATGGCGCTAGGCATTTTCCTCTAGAGTCAGAAATGTGGGCAGAGAGTAGTCTCCTTTGATTTCCCAGGCGTGTCTGCCTCTCTGAAGGTCATAGGATGTGGGTGCACAGAGCTGTTTGACTGGGTCTGTTCAGATCCAGGCGGAGTCTGGACCACAGGGCTCCTGTAGCTTGTGTGCCCCTATCTTCCTGTGCCCAAAGGCCCTATACAGCTTCCTCTTGGGCCAGGGATGTGGGCAAAGGTGGGCAGAAGTGGCAGTCTCTCCTGCCCTGCAGTCTCAGGATTGCCCACATGTCTGGGTGATCAGCTCTCTCTCCCACAGGGTTTGGGATCAGGGGGCTGTGGGCCGGGATCAGCGAGGTTCGGGCGCCAGCTAGAAATCAGAAGTCATAAAATTACTCTTTTAAGATCAACATTTATACATATTTTAGAGTAGATCATTATAGCTTGTGATGAGCATATCATGTTTAAAGATAATTAGAATTTCCAGTCCAAACACTGATCATTCTTAGGTATTGAAATCTTTGACTGAATTACTTCACTGACATCATAAATTATAACTATAATTAGTCCATGGTTTTATAGAACATTGTTCTTGTTTAAATGTGTTGGTATAAATAAAGGTATCTGATGATAGCCTTTGTTCTTTTTCTCATTCTCCCTCCTGATCTCCACCAACTACAGTTAACCCCATTCTCATAGAATTGGATATTTTAAATTTCTAAAAATAAGTGAGAACATATAGCATTTGTCTCTATGTGATACAATCTATGTTGTTATAAAAAGAACTGTATTCCCTTGTTTTTATAGTGGAATTACATTTTCACTATATGTCATAATATATGTTATCCTTCTTTATTCATTTATCCGTGATGGACACATTGGTTAATACCAGATCTTGCTGTTGTGATAGTCTAGCAATGGATATGGGAGTAAATGAATTATTAATATGGTAAAAAACAATGTCAGTCTAGAGTACTGGGTTTCTGCATTTGGAGTAAGTTTCTAGAACTCATTCCAATTCCTCCTTCTTCTAGCTGTAAGTATATTATATAGAACTGATCAAGATGCATAGTCAACCTCTCCTGGGCTCAGTTCTTGCACTGGACTCTCTTATTCTTCACTCTCCCATGATCCTGAGCTACTTCCCTGCTCAATCACAACAACCTGTTCCGTGTTGCAATGCTTTAGGTGCCCCACCCCTGCATCCTGTGGCACTTCCTCTTCTTTCTCATTGAATTTATTTTGAGACACAGCTAAAATGTGCAGGTTGAATGCCAAGCTGCATTTCTTTAAATAAAACACACCGATAAAGTTGTAGTTCTCTGAAGCCTTCTTGACATCTATAGACAAATACAATTTCTCTTTTCTTTCAAAACTCATTGTCAGGAGCTGGGGAGATGGCTCAGCCGGTAAAGTGCCTGTTATTCAAGCATGAGGATTTGAAGCGGCATACTCAGGCACACGATAAAAAGCATAAAGTTGCAATTGCTTATATTTATCATGTATGGAATTATTCTATATTCAAATACATACATATATATGCAGACACACATATATATGATATATTCCTACAGATATACATAATACATACACATATCATATGCACATATATGATAAATTTCAAGATAAGAGGAGGTAAGGCCCAGGCTTTTGGCTTGGGAAAAATATTGGAAAGACACTGGTCTCCATCGCAACATATATGATCAATACTTGTTTAAATTTCTAACTACAATATATTTTTGTTAGAGAAATCACCATGTTCAATATAAATCTGGTGTGTTACCCTAGGCAAATACCATTTGCAGCCTAAGCATATGCTGGAAGAGAGGAAAATTGACCAGCATCATTCATAATTTGGTTGCTTGGTTCAGAACAATTTTCAAAGCATAATTATCCTTCATGAATATTTTAATAGGCCACAAATCATCATTTAAATGATAAGAATACTAATTGACTTTTCCCCTCTCCTGCCACATAACATTAAGGATAGCACTGAGGAAAGGGGTCAGTTACTGTTATGATCATCTGCTATGTGAAAGTGAAATGAGGAAGATTTTCTGTGCACCACCCAGTTGTAGTTTTATCTCTTTCTCAAATTCATGATTTTTTTACACACCTGGAAATTGTACACTGATCCCAATCCTAACATTGCATCCATATGCAGCTGCAAGCCATGCTAACAAACCATTCTCTTCATATAATAAATGATTCATTGCCTATGATTTTCCTAATGCATTTTACATGAAGAAAATAGGTTGGAAGAGGAATGGTCAGGTTAGCTTCAGAATGGACACCAAGGACATAATTTTACACAGGCTTTCTGTGGTCAGTGCTCCAACTGGTTAGGGGTCCTTTCTTTCTAACCCCAATATTTTTGGAATACTATTTTAATTATTTGAGAATTTTATGCTCCAACTGTTCCCTATTTATTCTCTCTACCATTGACTACTTGCTCAACTTTCAATTTTCTACTTTTACCCCCAAGCAAGTCCAGTTCGTATTGCCTAACTACTCTTGAGAGTAAGACCTGCTCTTGTATGTGGTCAACCTATATGTTTTCAAGAGAAAGGGGATAGAATGAGGTGGTTAAAAGGGAATAACATAAAAGAAAAGGTTAAACAAGATGGAGGGATCGGAGGACAGTTTACAGAAGGAATATAACTCCCCAGCTTTCAAAGTCTCACTGTTTGAATTATTTTATTTCTAATATTTTATTGCATCGGCTTATCATTTTCAATTACTGCACTGAGGATTATTTGTTTTCAAAATGTCCAATAGTAGAATTTAAGCTAGTATTTCCCTAAATTAATTAATTTTAGGTGTACAAGAAAGTGATTAGAGACTACAGAGTCCACATTTATTTCACCCCGGGTGTGCCCTACTGGGAAATTATCTCACCAGTTCCCTTAGTGTAGTGCACTTTTGTAACTAATGGTTCAACACTGTACTGTTACTGGTTATTGTAATCCATACTGATTTACATTTCTTAATTTTTAACCTTTCTTTATATTCTGGGATTTCACTCAGTTCTCCATATTACACTTAGATATTGTGTGTCCTTAGGTACATCTTGGTTTTCATGATTTCTTAGACTTTTTTATGAATATATTGTTTTGAGAAGTACTGATCAATTGTTTTGTAGAAGACAATTATTAACTTAACAACACAACTTATTAGAGAAAAGAGAATACAAAATATTGCTTGGTCTTTATATTAAAGGTCACATAAGTCTTAGTTCTTTCAGAAGAACACTATCACCACAATAGATGCCACAGTTTGTTCCATAAATCTTTCCTCCCCCACCTTTCCTTTCTTCCATGCTTCTTGTTGTTGTTGTTGTTGCTGCTGCTGTTGTTGTTGTTGTTTCTGCTGCTGTTGTTGTTGCTGTTGCTGTTGTTTCTGTCTCTACTGTTGCTATTGCTGTTGTTGTTTTTGCTGTTGCTATTGTTGTTGCTGCTGTTGCTGCTGTTGTTGTTGCTGTTGTTGCTGCTGCTGTTGTTGTTGCTGTTGTTGCTGCTGCTGTTGTTGTTGCTGTTGCTGCTGTTGTTGTTGTTGCTGCTGCTGTTGTTGCTGTTGTTGTTGCTGCTGCTGTTGTTGTTGTTGCTGCTGCTGTTGTTGTTGCTGTTGCTGCTGTTGTTGTTGTTGCTGCTGCTGTTGTTGTTGCTGTTGCTGCTGCTGCTGTTGTTGTTGCTGTTGTTGCTGCTGCTGTTGTTGTTGCTGTTGTTGCTGTTGTTGTTGCTGCTGCTGTTGTTGTTGCTGTTGCTGCTGCTGCTGTTGTTGTTGCTGTTGTTGCTGCTGCTGTTGTTGTTGCTGTTGTTGCTGTTGTTGTTGCTGCTGCTGTTGTTGTTGTTGCTGCTGTTGTTGTTGCTGTTGCTGCTGTTGTTGTTGCTGTTGTTGTTATTGTTGCTGTTGTTGCTGATGTTGTTGTTGTTGCTGCTATTGCTGTTGCTGTTGCTCTTGTTGTTGTTGTTGTTTTGTCAGACCCACTCTGAAACTCTGACTGCTCTCACATTACACTCATCCCATCCCAGCCAATCATGGCTGGTATTATAGCTGTTCTCTGCCCCATTTCATCTTCCACATGATTTTCATCAATCTCTATCTGATGTGTTTCTCATGATTCAACTGGTTATGGATTTTTATGAGGAAAATACCAGAGATAAAGTATTGCTACCAGATCTGGGTACAGCTGTGTATTGCCCGCACGACATGTTTGGTGATGTTCATCTTGATTAAGTGACCCAGGCAGTGTTGCTCACCGCTATCTAGTGATAACTTTCTCCTTTCCATGCCATACTCCTTGTAAGGAAGGGAATCAGTATGCAGAACACATACTTAGAGAGGGAGGTTCTGTGCTTCCCTGACACAAAGGAGGAGACTTTACATGAATTATTTAAAATTCTACACAGGATGTTTATTTTTAATTCTATTAATTTATTTATTGCATAATTTATATCAGTATAAGCTTCTATTTGTGCTTTGTCATATAATCCACTGCTACTTTGTGTATGCTGCTTCTTAGATTGACACAGCTTTGGCCTGTGGGAGCTCTTACATTTGGTTGCTGAACCTCTTTGAAGAAACGCCAAGTGTATGCTCATATTTTGAAAAATTCATTTCTTTATATTACCTACTTATATTCATGTCTTAAGCTAAGCACGATTTCACACTGATGATCCCACCACTACTCGGCACCACATGGATCATTCTAGATTTTCCTTGTGCTTGTTTCTAATTAAAAAACTCACTTCTATTTAATATAATAATTTAAAAGAGATGTATTTATTCTTATGTATACAGATGTTTTGCCTGGATATATCCCCAGCACCTACAGAGTTCAGTTGAGGACTTTGGATCCCTGGAACTGGAGGTAGGGACAGTTTGAGCTGCCATGTGGCAGATAAGAACTAAGCCTGGCCATCTTCAAAAAACAGTTTGTCCTCTTAACTGCCACACCATCTCCCTAGCCTCATTGTGAAAAATGTGTTTCCATCATTCACCATCTATTTACGTAAATGTTAGTTCTTATCAGAAGATTCTTTACCCCTCCCATCCTCAATTTAGACTGAAGCCTTTTTAAAGAAGTTTCTATCAAATTTTCATGGCACAATTGATTTTTCATATTTTCAGGAAATAGAGAAATGCGAAAGTTGCATATTTCATTCTGCAATGCTAATATAATCTTATAAGTAAACCCCATGGTCTCATGGTTAATTTTATATTAGCTTTTTCAAATATATATATTATTTTATTTACTTGCATTCCCATATGTTGTCCCCCATCCTGTTCCCCCTTGAAGAGTTCTTCCCCTTATCCCCTCTCCCCTTTGATGCTGAGAAGGTTCCCTCACCCCACTCCTTTATTTCCCATCATCACTCCAGGATTAAGCACATCCTCTCCCACTGAGGCCAGGCAAGGCAACCCTCTGCTACATAAGTGTCATGACCTAGGACCAGCCAGTATACGCTCTTTAGTTGGTGACTTAGTCTTTGGGAGCTCCTAGGGGTCCAGGTTAGTTGACACTGCTGGTCTTCCTTTGCGGTTGCCACCCACTTCAGCTCCTTCATCCCTTCCCCTAACTATTCTGTAGTTATCCTTGACCTCAGTCCAATGCCTTGCTGTGAGTATCTGCCTCTGTCTCAGTCAGCTGCTGGTAGAGCCTCTTAGAGGACATCCATGCTAGGCACCTGTCTGCAAGCACAACATAGCATCAGTAATAGTGTCAGGGTTTGGTGCCCACCCATGGGATGGATTCCAGGTTGCATGTTCCACCATGTTCATAGCAGCTAGAAACTGAAAGCATCTAAGATGTCCCTCAAATAAGGAATGGACACAGAAAATGCAGTCATTTATACAATGGAGTACCATCCAGCTATTAATAACAAGGACATCATGAGTTTTCTAAGCAAATAGGTGGGATTAGGAATTATCATCCTGAGTGAGGTAACCCAGACCTAAAAGAACATGCATGGCCAGAGACCAGGGAGGTCTTACTAACAGTTGCCCAAATTTCCTTTGAATTCTTATTTTCAAAATATCTGTCTTTATCTTTTAATTCATATCATAAATTGTCATCCTTAATTATTTAACTTGCTTTAGTATTGTGGTGGTTTGAATAGGAGTGGCCATAACAGACTTACAGATTCAAATGCGTGGGAGAATGGTATCATTAAGAGGTGCATCCCTGTTAGAGTCAGTGTGACTTTATTGGAGAAGGTGTGTTACTGGGGATGTACTTTAAGGTTTCAAATGCTCAACCCAGGGTCTCTCTTCCTGCTACCTGCTAATCCAGATGTACAACTCTTAGCTTTTTCCTTCTTCAGCACCATGTGTGTCTGAGCACTGCCATGCTTCTTTCCATGATAATAGTGGACTACACTTCTGAACCTTTAAGCCAATTCTAATAAAGTGCTTTCCTTTATAAAAGCTACTGTGGTCAACTTGTCTCTTTATAACAATAGAAAATTGCCTAGGACAGGTCAAATTCTAGGAATTTAGCAATTCTTGTTTTAAATTGGATTTTAAAAAAATTATATTTCAAATGTTATCCCCCTTTCTGGTTTCCAATCCTTAACCCCTCTATCCTATCCTCCCTTCCCCTGCTTCTATGAGGGTGTTCCCCAACACACCCACTCCTTCCTGACTCCCTGCCTTATATTCTTCTACACTGGAGCATCGAGCCTTGGCAGGACCAAGGGCTTCTCCTCCCATTGGTGCCCAACAAGGCCATCCTCTGCTACATATGCAGCTGGAGTCGTGGGTCTGTCTATGTGTATTCTTTGGATGATGGTTTAGTCCCTGGGAGCTCTGGTTGGTTGGTATTGTTGTTATTATGGGGTTGAGAGCCCCTTCAGCTCCTTCAATACTTTCTCTAACTCCTCCATTGGGGACCCTGTTCTCAGGTCAATGGTTGGCTGAGAGCATCCACCTCTGTATTTGTCATGCTCTGGCAGAGCCTCTCAGGAGACAGCTATATCAGGCTCCTGTCAGCTTGCACTTCTAGGCATCAGCAATATTGTCTGGATTTGGAAGCTGTATGTGGGCTGGATCCCCAGGTAGGGCAGTCTCTGGATGGCCTTTCCTTCAATCTCTGCTCCAAACTTTGTCTCTACATTTCCTCTTGTGAATATTTTTGTTCCCCCTTCTAAGAAGGACTGAAGCATCTGCATTTTGGTTGCCCTTCTTGAGCTTCATGTTGTCTGTGGATTATACCCTGGGTAATCTGAGCTTTTGGGCTAATAACCACTTGTCAGCGAATGCATACCATGTGTGTTCTTTTGTAATTGGGTTACCTCACTCAGCATGATATTTTCTAGTTCCATCCATTTGCTTAAGAATTTCATGAAGTCGTTGTTTTTAATAGCTGTATAGTACTCCATCGTGTAAATGTACCACATTTTCTGTATCCATTTCTCTGTTGAGGGACATCTGGGTTCTTTCCAGCTTCTGGCTATTATAAATAAGGCTTCTATGAACATAGTGGAGCATGTGTCCTTGTTATACATTGGAGCATCTTTTGGGTATATGCCCAGGAGTGTTATAGCTTGATCCTCAGGTAGTACTATGTACAATTTTCTGAGAAACCTCCAGACCGATTTCCTGAGTGGTTGTACCAGCTTTCAATCCCACCAATAATGGAGGAATATTCTTCTTTCTCCACACCCTTGCCAGCATCTGTCATCACCTGAGGTTTTTATTTTTGTCTTAGCCATTCTGACTGGTGGGAGGTGGAATCTCCATTATCAATTCTTTTATGAATTAGTCTTGCATCCTCTGATATTCCACCAATGTCTCTGTCTTTAGAATCAGTCATAGGAGGGTTACCTTGGAGTATTTCAGTGCTCTCTGTTTTTCATATTTGCTGTTTTTTTCTATATAGCCTATGATTTTGAATGAAGGTGTCTACTTTAATGTGAGAGTTCTTTTGTTGGAACGACCTTTTTTCTAAGTCTTTTCAATTCTTTGAAATTATAATATTATTACATTATTTCCCCTTCTCTTTCCCCCACTCCAAATCTTCCCACATATCCCCCTTTCTCTTCCAAATTAATAACATCTTTTCCTTTAATTGTTGATGTAGATGTATTCCTAAATATAATAAATAGAAACAGCTCAGTCCATATGATGTTATTTGTATGTATATATTTTCACGTCTGACCCTTTGATATTGGATGTCTAAATGGTGTGTTCTTCCCTGAGGAGGACTATGTTTCCCATGCTCAGGACAATAGTTGCCTGTAGTTATTCATCCAGGGTTGAAGTCTTTTGTGCTTTTGTGCTTTCTGCAAATCCACATGGTAGCATGTCTACTGGAATCATACTCATTCAGGTCATGTTTAGGCAGTCATGTTGGTGAGATTTCATGGCTATACCATTTCTGATATCTCTAGGTGACACGATCTCACAGCAGACTTTCTGCAGATGGACTTCTTGATGCTGTATCCTGGAATATCAGTTTGTTTCAAGTACTGAATATATTTACGATTGGATTTGTAGTAATTTTAATATTTTAAATGATGTGTAGTATGGTTTGACATGGTGTGTTCTGTGGTGTCACCTGATACTCCTGGCTTTTTTTTTTCTATAGGTTTTTACAAGAGGAGGGACACTACATACCCTCTGTGTGACCACTTATCTGGTCTAATAAAAAAATGTGTGGTTTGAAATTGTATCAGTGTGATGAGTGACACAGCTTGTTGCAGGTATCATGTCAGCAGGCGTCTTGATGTTGTCCTCTGTCATTTTTGTAAGCAACACCATCTGAAGGCAGATATTTGGTTCCCTTCATCAGCTATGATGAGAGAAGAACATAAACAGGGAAAAAGAACAGTCAAAGAAATAGCATTTTCTCTGTTGAATATTTATTTGGACAAAAGTTGTCATGGCCTATGCTAATCTGACTTTTATCTTCCTGGACTGTGTGCCTTTCAGGGAGAGCAAATGCTCTCCATTTTGTGTACCTTGATCGATCTCCAGTGAAAGTGTATTGAGACAATTACTATTGAGATTACGGTTTCTCTGCTTACTAGGATAAGCTAACATGCAACTGAGATTTCTGTGATTGGTATTTGCCCTGGGCAGATTAATTCAGTTGGCTGGTCTAGTGTTAAAATTGATTGTGTTAAAGAACCAGTTGCTCATGAAACCAATGTAGAGTGTGGGGAAACAAACTGGCTTGAGTTGGGGTGGGGTTTCATCAGGAGCTTGCTTACAGTTTTAGGGGGTTAATCCATGATCATCTTGGTGGGAAGGTGGCAGGTATGATGTTGGTGCAGTACATGAGAGCTTTATATTCTGAACCATAGGCAAGAGGCAGAAGTCTGGGGGGGTGGGAGTGGGGTGGGGACAATGACATTGTAACCTCAAAGCCCACCTCCAGTGATTCGTTTTCTCCAATAAAGGCACACTTTATTTTTTCCTTTTATTAAAAATATATTCTTTTCTCATACTATGTATCCTGATTACAGTTTCCATTCCCTCGATTTCTCTCAGTTCCTCCCCATCCCTTTCTCTCCACCTCTTTTCTATCTCTAATTAGAAAAGAATAGCTTTCTAAGAGAAAAGAGCACACATAAAAATATAGTAAGATAAAACAAAAACCGTCACATTGAGGCTGGAAAAGGGGACCCAATAGAAGAAAAAGTGCCACAAGAACAGGCACGAGAATCAGAGATCCACTTGTTCACACCCTCAGGAGTCCCATAAGCAGTGGAATTGTTGCAGACGCATGTAGGACCTGTCCTTGCTTCTTCAGTCTTTGTGAGTTCTTATGTGTTATGTTCAGTTGATTCAGGGGGTCCTGTTCTCCTAGTGTCTTCCATTACTTATTCCATGAGTTTTCAGGGGAAGGATTTGATGAAGACCTCCCATTTAGAGGTGTGTGTTTCAAGGACTCACTCTCCTCATAATATCCAGTTGTGGGTTTATTTTTCTGCATAAAGCAGCATGTCTGATGATGACTGGATGAAACACAGGTAACAAAGTATCATTAGGAGTTATTTTATTGATACTTTTTTTAAAGACCAGTAGTGTTTGGTTTAACCCTCAATCCCTGGGCTATATCGTTTCTAGATTTGGTTCCCCAAGCAATGTTGGGCATAGGTTCCATCTCATGGAGTGACCCTTAAGTTGAATCAGACATTGGTTGACTACTCCTATAAGTCCTGTGTGACACTATTACTCTACCATATCTTGCAAAAAATGACAGATTGTAGGTCATAGGTTTTGTGGCTAGGTCGGTATTTATGTTTCTCTTTTGGTAGCTTGCAAAAAGCATTTCCTCACCAAAGATAATAGAATTTATGTGAGTGTTATCCTCAGCAATAAACCCTTCCTGTCATTTTGTGGAGAGTAATCCATTGTCTTAGCAGCAGCTTGGGTTGTTTGGGAATTTCCATTGGACCCCCTCGGTCAACAACTCAGAGGCAAATCAATCTTCCTACTGGAAGCCACATTTAGTGACAAGAGCTGTCCACCTGGAACTCCATATCCCCCATTATTAGACCTCATTGAGATCATCTTCATGTATTTTAGAAAGTTTCCACCTTACTAGGTTTCCATATCATCCCTTGAATGCCTCTCAATTTTAGCTGTTCGTCCTTCCAGTTCCGTCCTCAACCCTATCTCTCCTTGTCCTCTCCATGTGATCCTTTCATTCCTCCCCAAACCCGCCCACAATCCACCCATAAAATCTACTCTATTTCCCCTTCCCAGGGAAATCAATTTGTCCCCCCACTCAATTACTTCCTCTAGGCCTAACCTCTCTGGGTCTATGGATTGTATAGTGGTTATCATTTACTTAATGACTACATATACATAAATACATACCATATTTATCTTTTTGTGTCTGGGTTACCTTACTCCTGATAATTTTTTTCTAGTTCTGTCCATTTGCCTGCAAAATTCATGATGTATATTTTTTTAAAGACAAGTAATACTCCTTTGTTTAAATGTACCACATTTCTTATTCATTCTTCTGATCAGGGAAACATACATAGTTTCCACAGTGTCTAATTTTTTTTCAAACAATTTATCAGCTAAGTAAACAGCATGCAAATATATGAGCCTGTGGGAGCCATTTTTATTCAAACAACAACAGTTCCCATCATTTCTGCTCCTCTTAGTTTCAGTGCTTTTTGTCAGAGTTGTGGATCTTTTTTGTTTGTTTGTTTTGTTTTGTTTTAACTGTGATTTTACATTGTTTCCATATCTCATTCATTTATATTCTGGTTTCCACCCAAGATTATGCATTTCTGCTCAGGGACTGGATTTACTTTCGCTGACAGCTCAAATCAATGATTTTAAAAGGAAAGTGATCTGCACTCTCTTCTGTGTCTCTAACTTGATGCTTACTGCATGCATTTTTCAGTGGACTTGCTTCAGTAACATTTGACCCAGGCTTGCTGGCCCCAAGGTAGACAAGGATGACTAAGTCAGCATGACAAAATTTGCTGTGAGCTCCAAGGGAGAAGAAAACACACAGATTGATGTTTCCCAAAGAAGTGTGTGTACACAGCCCTCTTAGTGCTGTACTACTCCTTTAAATCAAGAAGGGGAAACAAGTCACAAAGCACAAGGCTGGGGCAGCAGCTTCCAGATGAGCTAAGTCTAGAATGGCTTCCTTTTCTGATCTCCCACCTTTCTCCTGCTGTTAGATTTCCCTTCTACCAGGGAGAAGCAAGAAAGTGCTACTTGCTTGAAACTCTTATTTCAGTCTTCTATTTTTTTAATTAAGATTTTGGAAATATGTTATAAAATTCCATTTATTAAAGTACAAGTCTGACATATTTATAAGAAAGAAGTTGTAAGACAATCAGTTTTCTGGTTTTAGGTCCATCTTTTGGAATCTTAACAAATTTGAGAAAGTCAAATATATTAAGTAATTGTAATTTGAATGTCTAAAGAAATTTGATTAATTATGTATGTGGTATTAAATGCTTGACAATGATTTAATCTGTTAAATTTAGAATTTATTGTAATTATTCAAAGAACAAGTGAAAGCAAAACTTCTATTTTAGGTAAAAATTCAGGAATAAAATGAGGTTTCTCAAGTGATCTACTTTTAAGTAAAGCTATACTTCAAAATATGTAAGTTTAATATAGAAATATAAAAGTAATAAAGAATTCTTTTCCATTTATGAAAACCTACTTCCTCTTATTCATATATTTAGAAAACATCAAAACATCTTTTATTCAAGATGACATTTGGTATTGTATTACAATTGTTGAGCTAAAAGTATAAAAATTAAATAACATGAAGAAAATCATGTTGAGAACAATCTTTTTTTTTTTTTTATTAACTTGAGTATTTCTTATATACATTTCGAGTGTTATTCCCTTTCCCGGTTTCCGGGCAAACATCCCCCTCCCCCCTCCCCTTCCTTATGGGTGTTCCCCTCCCAACCCTCCCCCCATTGCCACCCTCCCCCCATAGTCTAGTTCACTGGGGGTTCAGTCTTAGCAGGACCCAGGGTTTCCCCTTCCACTGGTGCTCTTACTAGGATATTCATTGCTATCTATGAGGTCAGAGTCCAGGGTCAGTCCATGTATAGTCTTTAGGTAGTGGCTTAGTTCCTGGAAGCTCTGGTTGCTTGGCATTGTTGTTCATATGGGGTCTCGAGTCCCTTCAAGCTCTTCCAGTTCTTTCGTTGAGAACAATCTTACTGCCTATGTGGAAATATAAGATAACGGAACATAGATAGAAAAGCTATGACAGGCAGTCTAATTCTAAGTCTTCAGTCCATGGTAAAATAAAGTTGGAATGGACTGCAATGCCAATGGTAACCAAAGAGAGAGTGGAAGAGATGTTTTGAAAGGTTCTGATGGAGGAATAGTCAGCCCTGGGCTACAGGCAGGGTCCAGGGGCATGAGAAACAGGACGTTTTGTGGGTGGCTCCAAATTTTCTGACCTAAGTAATTGGATAATAGGAACGGCACTGACATTTTCTGAGACTAGAGAAGTTGTGGAGGATTTGGTTGTGGGTGAAAGCTGGACCATTAAGAGCTTAGAAGTAGAATTAAGTTTTTGAGGAACTTTTTTGGGCATCCAAGTAGAAATGTCAAGCAGGTTGCTTCAGATATGAAGGCAGATATGAGAGCAGGTCTTCACTAGCTTTGGACGGCACTAACAATCTTGTATGGAGGGACTTGGTGAGATTTACCAGAGAAAGAGAAGAGATTGGAAGAAAGAGAAACGTTCCCGTGTTGTCAGAGCCATGATAAGTTGATTTATAGTCCGTTCTGACTTCAAGCATTCCATCTTGCCGGATGGATTGGAATTGTAAATTTGTTGTTTGAGAGAACACAGGTTATTTTGATGTTGGAAAATCTCTTATTCTAGAGACTGTTAAGCCATTCATTGTCGTGCCCTTGTGCTACTGTATGTTAACTTAAGCAAGTGGTACTTTTATCTTCTGTTAGAATTAAAATGTTCTTCACACTTGGAACAGCACAGGCAGACCCCAAGTTCCTTGTCTCTTGCCTGAATCGTGTAAAAGCTTTTGTATTGAGTTCCTGTCGGTCTCTGGCCTGAGCAGCTGCAGTGCACGTTCGTTTGGAGCTCCACAGGAGTGGTTATGGCTTTTACTATCCTCGTGCTTTCTATCTACTGAAGGAGACAGCCTTTCTACCTTCCAACAGTGATTCTTGTTTGTCTTTAAAAATCATCTGGAGTAAAAATATTTTGGGTATTTCAGGAATACTAGTGTGAGTTTTCTGCTGTGTGAATTTTAGTGTTCAGTGTGATAGGCTTCAATGTTCTTTTTCTTTTAATTTTTAATTTTTTTTATTTTTTATTTATTTATTTTTTCATCTTTATTAACTTGGGTGTTTCTTATTCACACTAGATAAGATGGATGAAGCAAAGAAGTGCAGGCTGACAGGAACCGGATGTAGATCTCTCCTGAGAGACGCAGCCAGAATATGGCAAATGCATAGGCGAATGCCAGCAGCAAACCACTGAACTGAGAATGGGACATCTGTTGAAGGAATCAAAGGACTGAAAGAGCTTGAAGGGGCTTGAGACCCCATATGAACAACAATGCTAACCAACCAGAGCTTCCAGGGACTAAGCCACTACCCAAAGACTATACATGGACTGACCCTGGGCTCCAACCTCATAGGTAACAATGAATAGCCTAGTAAGATCACCAGTGGAAGGGGAAGCCCTTGGTCCTGCCAAGACTGAACCCCCAGTGAACGTGATTGTTGGGGGGAGTGCGGCAATGGCGGGAGGATGGGGAGGGGAACACCCATAGAGAAGGGGCTTCAGAGTTCTAACCTGTGCTCTGGTCCTTTACCATCATTTCTCCAAAACCATGATGACTCCTCAAGTGAATCCTGGAACTCTGGATTTGGACAACACATTTGTATGAATATTGCCTAAGCTTTTTAAACAATATTTAATTGAAATGGGATTGAAATATACTTTTATCCCATTTCTTCTTTTCAGCCCCTCCCAGGTGTCATCCCTTCAACCTCTCCCATATTTCCTCCCTTTCAAGTTAATTGCCTCTTTTTCTCTGATTATAATTATTATATACATATTCATGTATGTATGTGCATGAACAAATGTATAGACACAACCTGCTGAGTCTGCTTTTCTTGTTTTTGTGTTTAAGGTTTCATGACTGAACTATGCATCAAAATAGTTTTTGTATGCATAGGATGCTAATCATACTTGCCCCCTTCAGAAAGATGCATTTGATTTTTTTTTACATGTAATAAACGGGTTTTGCTCATATCCTGTGAAGTTTGATCTTACCAGCTCAGCCAAACTTATCATCTGTACATAATTTTTAGAGCCTGGCAGTGCGCTAGCACATGAGGTAGTATTACTTGGCACCCTGGAGGCACAACTGATAGAGTGGTGAAGGTCTTGTCACACATATCTGTCACTTAGCACCTCACCACTAGTGGAGCCTTTGTGACAGGTCTCCTCCCATGCAGGCAACCGTGGCACATGAAAGACAGGAATGTGGAATTTGAATTCTCCTTCAACCGCACACTGGCTGTGTAGGCTTGACCAGTTCTCCAACTGTCTATTTTGTTCTCTTTATCTATTAAGCAGGGATAGTGAGAAATGATTGGTTGATTTGTGGGGGGAAAGTTAAGATTTTAGTAATTCCCTTCTCCTGAGCATGCTGGGATTTTGGAGGTTAAATTTACCTTTCTAGGTGACAGACAGTCAGAAAATGCAGACTTCATACTTTTTATCCATCATCCTGAAAGTAGTCAATGAGTAAGTCCCACTCTTGACGTCTTCTAGTTGTACGGTAACTTCACTGGGATGAGTACAATGACATGACTAAGTACAACAAATGCTGATGGGAAAGTAGAGGAATCAGAACGCACATTCACTGTCAGTAATGACGTAAAGTGGTGCAACGACTTTTGAAAGTAGTAGTTCTCTAAGATATGATACATATACACACCCTGTTATTAATACATTACACTCAAAGATATCTAAGAGTTATTAAAACACATACTCCTACAGATATTTTAATGACTTCATTATTAGTGGGTTTTTGACGTGGTTATAAATCATAAGTAACTACAATGTTCATTAAGAAGTGAATGTTTGGCTTCCTGGTTGCTGCCGCTGCAGAGAGCCCGTGGGGAGCACCCCACGAGCGAACCTGAGCCTCGGGACCACAGGAAGTCCCACACCCGCGGATCCCGGCCCGCAGCAGCTCTCTGCTCCCAGACACGGTGAGAGAGAGACCCAACCGCCTGGTCAGGTGGGCACTCCTGAGGCTGCAGAGCGGAAGAGACCACCAACTCTGCTCACCCCTGCCCACATCCCTGGCCCAAGAGGAAACTGTATAAGGCCTCTGGGCTCCCGTGGGGAAGGGTCCAGGAGCGGCAGGACCCCTGTGCCTGAGACACCGCCGTAACCTGAAAGAAACAGACCGGATAAACAGTTCTCTGCACCCAAATCCCGTGGGAGGGAGAGCTAAACCTTCAGAGAGGCAGACAGGCCTGGGAAACCAGAAGTGACTGCTCCCTGCACACACATCTCGGACGCCAGAGGAAAAAGCCAAAGACTATCTGGAACCCTGGTGCACTGAAGTTCCCGGAAGGGGCGGCACAGGTCTTCCTGGTTGCTGCCGCTGCAGAGAGCCCGTGGGGAGCACCCCACGAGCGAACCTGAGCCTCGGGACCACAGGTAAGACCAAATTTTCTGCTGCAAGAAAGCTGCCTGGTGAACTCAAGACACCGGCCCACAGGAACAGCTGAAGACCTGTAGAGAGGAAAAACTACACGCCAGAAAGCAGAACACTCTGTCCCCATAACTGACTGAAAGAGAGGAAAACAGGTCTACAGCACTCCTGTCACACAGGCTTATAGGACAGTCTAGCCACTGTCAGAAATAGCAGAACAAAGTAACACTAGAGATAATCTGATGGCAAGAGGCAAGCGCAGGAACCCAAGCAACAGAAACCAAGACTACATGCCATCATCGGAGCCCAATTCTCCCACCAAAACAAACACGGAATATCCAAACACACCAGAAAAGCAAGATCTAGTTACAAAATCATATTTGATCATGATGCTGGAGGACTTCAAGAAAGACATGAACACACTTAGGGAAGCACAGGAAAACATTAATAAACAAGTAAAAGCCTACAGAGAGGAATCGCAAAAATCCCTGAAAGAATTCCAGGAAAACACAATCAAACAGTCGAAGGAATTAAAAATGGAAATAGAAGCAATCAAGAAAGAACACATGGAAACAACCCTGGATATAGAAAACCAAAAGAAGAGACAAGGAGCTGTAGATACAAGCCTCACCAACAGAATTCAAGAGATGGAAGAGAGAATCTCAGGAGCAGAAGATTCCATAGAAATCATTGACTCAACTGTCAAAGATAATGTAAAGCGGAAAAAGCTACTGGTCCAAAACATACAGGAAATCCAGGACTCAATGAGAAGATCAAACCTAAGGATAATAGGTATAGAAGAGAGTGAAGACTCCCAGCTCAAAGGACCAGTAAATATCTTCAACAAAATCATAGAAGAAAACTTCCCTAACCTAAAAAAAGAGATACCCATAGACATACAAGAAGCCTACAGAACTCCAAATAGATTGGACCAGAAAAGAAACACCTCCCGTCACATAATTGTCAAAACACCAAACGCACAAAATAAAGAAAGAATATTAAAAGCAGTAAGGGAAAAAGGTCAAGTAACATATAAAGGGAGACCTATCAGAATCACACCAGACTTCTCGCCAGAAACTATGAAGGCCAGAAGATCCTGGACTGATGTCATACAGACCCTAAGAGAACACAAATGCCAGCCCAGGTTACTGTATCCAGCAAAACTCTCAATTAACATTGATGGAGAAACCAAGATATTCCATGACAAAACCAAATTTACACAAGATCTTTCTACAAATCCAGCACTACAAAGGATAATAAATGGTAAAGCCCAACATAAGGAGGCAAGCTATACCCTAGAAGAAGCAAGAAACTAATCGTCTTGGCAACAAAACAAAGAGAATGAAAGCACACAAACATAACCTCACATCCAAATATGAATATAAAGGGAAGCAATAATCACTATTCCTTAATATCTCTCAATATCAATGGCCTCAACTCCCCAATAAAAAGACATAGGTTAACAAACTGGATACGCAATGAGGACCCTGCATTCTGCTGCCTACAGGAAACACACCTCAGAGACAAAGACAAACACTACCTCAGAGTGAAAGGCTGGAAAACAACTTTCCAAGCAAATGGTCAGAAGAAGCAAGCTGGAGTAGCCATTCTAATATCAAATAAAATCAATTTCCAACTAAAAGTCATCAAAAAAGATAAGGAAGGACACTTCATATTCATCAAAGGAAAAATCCACCAAGATGAACTCTCAATCCTAAATATCTATGCCCCAAATACAAGGGCACCTACATACGTAAAAGAAACCTTACTAAAGCTCAAAACACACATTGCACCTCACACAATAATAGTGGGAGACTTCAACACCCCACTCTCATCAATGGACAGATCATGGAAACAGAAATTAAACAGTGATGTCGACAGACTAAGAGAAGTCATGAGCCAAATGGACTTAACGGATATTTATAGAACATTCTATCCTAAAGCAAAAGGATATACCTTCTTCTCAGCTCCTCATGGTACTTTCTCCAAAATTGACCATATAATTGGTCAAAAAACGGGCCTCAACAGGTACAGAAAGATAGAGATAATCCCATGCATGCTATCGGACCACCACGGCCTAAAACTGGTCTTCAATAACAATAAGGGAAGAATGCCCACATATACGTGGAAATTGAACAATGATCTACTCAATGATAACCTGGTCAAGGAAGAAATAAAGAAAGAAATTAAAAACTTTTTAGAATTTAATGAAAATGAAGATACAACATACCCAAACTTATGGGACACAATGAAAGCTGTGCTAAGAGGAAAACTCATAGCGCTGAGTGCCTGCAGAAAGAAACAGGAAAGAGCATATGTCAGCAGCTTGACAGCACACCTAAAAGCTCTAGAACAAAAAGAAGCAAATACACCCAGGAGGAGTAGAAGGCAGGAAATAATCAAACTCAGAGCTGAAATCAACCAAGTAGAAACAAAAAGGACCATAGAAAGAATCAACAGAACCAAAAGTTGGTTCTTTGAGAAAATCAACAAGATAGATAAACCCTTAGCCAGACTAACGAGAGGACACAGAGAGTGCGTCCAAATTAACAAAATTAGAAATGAAAAGGGAGACATAACTACAGATTCAGAGGAAATTCAAAAAATCATCAGATCTTACTATAAAAACCTATATTCAACAAAATTTGAAAATCTTCAGGAAATGGACAATTTCCTAGACAGATACCAGGTATCGAAGTTAAATCAGGAACAGATAAACCAGTTAAACAACCCCATAACTCCTAAGGAAATAGAAGCAGTCATTAAAGGTCTTCCAACCAAAAAGAGCTCAGGTCCAGACGGGTTTAGTGCAGAATTCTATCAAACCTTCATAGAAGACCTCATACCAATATTATCCAAACTATTCCACAAAATTGAAACAGATGGAGCACTACCGAATTCCTTCTACGAAGCCACAATTACTCTTATACCTAAACCACACAAAGACACAACAAAGAAAGAGAACTTCAGACCAATTTCCCTTATGAATATCGACGCAAAAATACTCAATAAAATTCTGGCAAACCGAATTCAAGAGCACATCAAAACAATCATCCACCATGATCAAGTAGGCTTCATCCCAGGCATGCAGGGATGGTTTAATATACGGAAAACCATCAACGTGATCCATCATATAAACAAACTGAAAGAACAAAACCACATGATCATTTCATTAGATGCTGAGAAAGCATTTGACAAAATTCAACACCCCTTCATGATAAAAGTCCTGGAAAGAATAGGAATTCAAGGCCCATACCTAAACATAGTAAAAGCCATATACAGCAAACCAGTTGCTAACATTAAACTAAATGGAGAGAAACTCGAAGCAATCCCACTAAAATCAGGGACTAGACAAGGCTGCCCACTCTCTCCCTACTTATTCAATATAGTTCTTGAAGTTCTAGCCAGAGCAATCAGACAACAAAAGGAGATCAAGGGGATACAGATCGGAAAAGAAGAAGTCAAAATATCACTATTTGCAGATGACATGATAGTATATTTAAGTGATCCCAAAAGTTCCACCAGAGAACTACTAAAGCTGATAAACAACTTCAGCAAAGTGGCTGGGTATAAAATTAACTCAAATAAATCAGTTGCCTTCCTCTATACAAAAGAGAAACAAGCCGAGAAAGAAATTAGGGAAACGACACCCTTCATAATAGACCCAAATAATATAAAGTACCTCGGTGTGACTTTAACCAAGCAAGTAAAAGATCTGTACAATAAGAACTTCAAGACACTGAGGAAAGAAATTAAAGAAGACCTCAGAAGATGGAAAGATCTCCCATGCTCATGGATTGGAAGGATTAATATAGTAAAAATGGCCATTTTACCAAAAGCAATCTACAGATTCAATGCAATCCCCATCAAAATACCAATCCAATTCTTCAAAGAGTTAGACAGAACAATTTGCAAATTCATCTGGAATAACAAAAAACCCAGGATAGCTAAAGCTATCCTCAACAATAAAAGGACTTTAGGGGGAATCACTATCCCTGAACTCAAGCAGTATTACAGAGCAATAGTGATAAAAACTGCATGGTATTGGTACAGAGACAGACAGATAGACCAATGGAATAGAATTGAAGACCCAGAAATGAACCCACACACCTATGGTCACTTGATTTTTGACAAAGGAGCCAAAACCATCCAATGGAAAAAAGATAGCATTTTCAGCAAATGGTGCTGGTTCAACTGGAGGGCAACATGTAGAAGAATGCAGATCGATCCATGCTTATCACCCTGTACAAAGCTTAAGTCCAAGTGGATCAAGGACCTCCACATCACACCAGACACACTCAAACTAATAGAAGAAAAACTAGGGAAGCATCTGGAACACATGGGCACTGGAAAAAATTTCCTGAACAAAACACCAATGGCTTATGCTCTAAGATCAAGAATCGACAAATGGGATCTCATAAAACTGCAAAGCTTCTGTAAGGCAAAGGACACGGTGGTTAGGACAAAACGGCAACCAACAGATTGGGAAAAGATCTTTACCAATCCTACAACAGATAGAGGCCTTATATCCAAAATATACAAAGAACTCAAGAAGTTAGACCGCAGGGAAACAAATAACCCTATTAAAAAATGGGGTTCAGAGCTAAACAAAGAATTCACAGCTGAGGAATGCCGAATGGCTGAGAAACACCTAAAGAAATGTTCAACATCTTTAGTCATAAGGGAAATGCAAATCAAAACAACCCTGAGATTTCACCTCACACCAGTGAGAATGGCTAAGATCAAAAACTCAGGTGAAGCAGATGCTGGCGAGGATGTGGAGAAAGAGGAACACTCCTCCATTGTTGGTGGGATTGCAGACTGGTAAAACCATTCTGGAAATCAGTCTGGAGGTTCCTCAGAAAATTGGACATTGAACTGCCTGAGGATCCAGCTATACCTCTCTTGGGCATATACCCAAAAGATGCCTCAACATATAAAAGAGACACGTGCTCCACTATGTTCATCGCAGCCTTATTTATAATAGCCAGAAAATGGAAAGAACCGAGATGCCCTTCAACAGAGGAATGGATACAGAAAATGTGGTACATCTACACAATGGAATATTACTCAGCTATCAAAAACAACGAGTCTATGAAATTCGTAGGCAAATGGTTGGAACTGGAAAATATCATCCTGAGTGAGCTAACCCAATCACAGAAAGACATACATGGTATGCACTCATTGATAAGTGGCTATTAGCCCAAATGCTTGAATTACCCTAGATCCCTAGAACAAACGAAACTCAAGACGGATGATCAAAATGTGAATGCTTCACTCCTTCTTTAAATGAGGAAAAAGAATACCCTTGGCTGGGAAGGGAGAGGCAAAGATTAAAACAGAGACTGAAGGAACACCCATTCAGAGCCTGCCCCACAGGTGGCCCATACATATACAGCCACCCAATTGGACAAGATGGATGAAGCAAAGAAGTGCAGACCGACAGGAGCCGGACGTAGATCGCTCCTAAGAGACACAGCCAGAATACAGCAAATACAGAGGCGAATGCCAGCAGCAAACCACTAAGCTGAGAATAGGTCCCCCGTGAAGGAATCAGAGAAAGAACTGGAAGAGCTTGAAGGGGCTCGAGACCCCAAAAGTACAACAATGTCAAGCAACCAGAGCTTCCAGGGACTAAGCCACTACCTAAAGACTATATATGGACTGACCCTGGACTCTGACCCCATAGGTAGCAATGAATATCCTAGTAAGAGCACCAGTGGAAGGGGAAACCCTGGGTCCTGCTAAGACTGAACCCCCAGTGAACTAGACTATGGGGGGAGGGCGGCAATGGGGGGAGGGTTGGTAGGGGAACACCCATAAGGAAGGGGAGGGGGGAGGGGGATTTTGCCCGGAAACCGGGAAAGGGAATAACACTTGAAATGTATATAAGAAATACTCAAGTTAATAAAAAAAAAAAAAAAAAAAAAAGAAGTGAATGTTTGAATCAACACACTTTGCTATGTCCCTACATAGTCAATGCTAGTGAGGAATGAAAAAGAACGACTGTGACAAGTGGATAGTTTTGAGACACTATGTTTGTTGTCTCTTAACTATATCCCAAATGCCTTAAGATTAGAACATAGATGACAAGAGAGGATCTATTACTAAGTCATTATTAATTATACAGGAGGTTGATCATCCTGTAGTAAAACAATGGACACAAAAAATGAAAGTGGGGTTGATTAGGTCTTCCTGGATGCATAAATACATGGTTAAGGATGCCACATACCTATTTATGATATCACTGACCAGAGACTCTGAGAACTTATTGTAGTTAGTCAGGAGAATTAAGTGTTAAAAATTAAAGTGGGTTGCTGACATTGCCTTGGCACTATTCACTTATATTTTTAGTATGTACACATAAAATTATTTGTTAATCCACACAAGTCAGTAGTTGTTTTAGTTGACTATGTGCTTTATTAACTAAAATGATCACTCCACTTTGTAATTTGAAGGAGGCTTGTACTTTTATTTTTACTGGAAGTAATGAAGTGTGGAACAAGGGGATTACAGAGATTACTGTGAGGCCCATGTCAGAGCTCTCTGGCCACAAATAAATTCAGTTTTGTTTTATAGTTTCATGAGTAAAGTATATGATTACTTATTAAAAATAAAATCCTCCTTCTAAGCAATCTCGTTCTATTTATTTGAGTCCAAATATCACTGCAGTCCACCCTCATGGGTGTAGTAGGTGGGCAGTGAGATAACAAAAGAAATAATAGGTAATGCTAACTACTATTGATGATGATCACACACTGGATGTGACCATCTAGCAGATAGTCATTCATTCAAAAATTGGCAAGTGGTCAAAATGAAGGGAGTCAGTGTGACTTGCTCAGCCCTAAGTGAGACATCCGTATCATGCCTCCTCCCTCCTCCCAAGGCCCAGGAGTATCTTAGAAGAGTGGATCTAAAGGTTGTATGAAGCAGATTGTCCTATAAGATTGTCTTGAAAGCTTGCTGCAAAACAGCATCCTCTGGACATGATATGACTACTGCATCCAGGAACCCACAATCTCTGTGATTGTCTCTATAAGATCAATCCAGTCAGCACTCCAGCAGAGAGATAGAACTGGCTCACAAGGCCCCAGCCCTAACTGAAGAGCTACTGATAGTTGATAACACGTAGGGTATGGTGTACCAGCTTCTGCAGCAATGTGGTCCTTGATAGGTTATCAAGTAGGTGACTTTGCACATGTGTAAATAGGCAAAACTAGTTGGATGTGGTGTGTTCTAGAAACAGAGAGAAGGTGAAATAGTAGATTGGGAGGGTGAGGGATGAGTTCAGGAGGACTGGTGGGAGAGGATATGATCTAAATATGTTATATTCATGTATACAATTACAAAAGAATAATTTTTAAAAATGAAAGAAAACACAATAAACCCCAAAGTTAACCAAAAGACCTCAAAAACATAGCATCAGGTAGCCTAAGCCTTTGACATCTTATTCAGATGGGCAGAACCAAGAGGATACTAGCTAGCTTCTTCAACATAGTTTGTGACTTCTAAATATATATATATATATATATATATAAAAATATGTCACATAGTCTTTCCCTCTCACTCTCTCTCTGTCTCTCTCTCTCTGTCTCTCTGTCTCTGTCTCTGTCTCTCTCTCTCTCTCTCTGTCTCTCTCTGTGTGTGTGTGTGTGTGTGTGTGTGTGTGTGTGTGTGTGTGTGTGTGTGTGTATTTGGATCACCCTGGAGCTGGAGTTTCTAGAGCTAGCGTTATGAGATGCTAATTGTCAGTGCTGGGACTTGAACTCAGATGCCCTGTTACTACACAACATACTCTTACTATATGCTCTTAACTACAGAATCATCTCTCCAGCTCCAGCTTTGTGAGTCGGAATTAGCTAACTCAGTATTAGAAAAGTTAATTTTCAAACAAAACAAAGCATTAGATAATTCTGCTTCACATTTACAAATTAAGCAAATTCCAGCTTGTTTCTATTTGTTTGAGGCAGGGTTTTTCTGTGTAGTGTGTAGCCCTAACTGATTACCAGACTGGCTTAGAACTCTGAGATCTGCCTGCCTCTGCTTACTGAGTGCTGGGATTAAAGGCCTGTGCCATGCCCCTCCTCAGGCATTTAAAGAGCTTTTGTTTACCTGTCAACCTCTCTTACATAGTTTCCAGTAGAACTGTACCTAAATAGAGGGACTTTGGTTAATGTTAAGAAAATAAAATCAGAATACACTAAATCCTTACTGAGACACTTTTAAAATATTGAAAAGGTCTAATTATACCATATTAATAATTTAGGTGTGGATATTTTTCTTTAAACCTTATGTATTTGACCGAAGGCATAAATATCTTATGATATAAGTGGATCTTGTATAGATGAATCCTATGATAAAAAAAACAAAAACAAAAACAACTGGAGAATGTAGCATTATTTCCCACCACCTCCAATACTTTCTTTAATTGTTGAAATAGAGTCTTAGTATAATAAAAAAAGTTGTAATCATAATATTGAGGTATTATTGTATAAACTCCAAACAAGAATAAGTGTTCTCTTTCTCAGCATGCATTTTAACTTGCATTTTACTTTATCACAAGTAGAAAATAAATTCTTTTGGATAGAATTTAAAAATAAATGATAGAAATTTATGTTTCTTGTAGCCAAGAAACTCTCTTTAAAGATAAAATATGATGTAAAGTAAGAACTTTGCATGTAATTCTCAGATTTTTAGCATTGTGAGTCTAGAAAGGCTTTGCATGAACACTAATTACAGGATTGAGGTAACCTCCTTTGTCAGTGAAGTATTACATTTGCAAAAATAAGCTACACCAGTCGTGTTACCTGAAAAGACCCTTAGTCTGATTATACTTAAAAATAAAAATGTTCAAAGAAAGTCTCATCATGCCACCTTTGCAGGAAAATCTAGCCCCTGGCAAAGCAGGCTATGTATGTTTATATATTCATGTTATACACATAAAATTAAACTGACTCTATATTAGCACTGTACAAGGGCAGATCAAATTGTTAGTTTTTCTTGCAGGTGAGATGGCTGATGTGTGTACACCTGGCAGTCTCCCAGCATTTCTTGAATTTTCTCCCTTAGGAGTAATCCTAACAGTCTCCAAACCATCTTCACATGGCCTCGTAGCCCTTGCCTACTCAAGTTGACTTCATTGTAATGAGTGTTCTGATACCTTGCAGATTGCCACTTCTGCCTGAATTTTCTCTCTCCATATCTGGTTCTTTCCCTTCCTCATATCAAAGTCAAATTACTTTTGAAAAGCTGTCTCATGATTTTTTTCTTGATATCTTATGATACACACTATTTGCACCATAATTATAACATATAAATATTTTTTCAGTTGGTAGAATTATGTGTAAAAGCCATTATACATGGTAGTATTTCAGTTATATATAGAAAGATGTATCAAAAAGATATAGTCTCCTATAACACACATACTCAGAGGAGAATATAGGGTTCAAGAATATAACTACTACATGTGTTATTTTACAACAGGAGAAGGCACTAGGCTTTTAATGCAAAAATAAAATAGTATTTCAATGAACTTTTGAGGCAGCAGATTGATGTTTTCCATGAAATTATAGCACGCTGTAAAAAGGGGGAGCATAATTTTGTAAACTATGCATAGACCATCCCAACTACTTTAAATAGACAAACATATTTCTGGAATCTGTTACTAGTTGAATAAAGGTAAGTTATTTTAATTCCACACTAGGATTTTGTAGGAACCTGAATAGAACAGAAGTCTGGCATCCTAATCTCTGCCAATTTTTCTCTGATTTGAAGCAGGGAGTAAGAGGGGTCTTCATCAGCCAATATCAATGATCTTTGTATATTGAAAGGTTCCTCTGAAGAAAGAAGGAGGAAGAGTGATGAATGGAGATCCCAGAAGGAAGGCTAAAAGGCAGAAGGGCTGGGAGGTGGAAGGAAGATTCTGTAGGATTATTGCTTCACACAAGTACCTAGCGATCCCCTACCATAGGAAAGATACAGTTCTAGGTCTCAGAAATGCATTCATAAACAGATAAAAATCTCTGCCCTTGTGTGGTATTCTAGTAGTCAGGTAAATAGAGACAGTGACATATCGAGCAGCTTGGGGATGCTAAAGAGCTTTTAGGAAGTTGGACTGTTCAATGTTAGGTTAATTTCGATCATGTAAACCCACATTGCCCCTAAAGTTCCAGAGAAGATACAACATTGCTCATGCTTTAGAAAGTGGTAGAGCGTTGGGAAAGGAGGCCTATTCTCACAGAGAGAGTAGTTAGGGCACTGGGAGAGAGAGGCATATCCTCACAGAGAGAGCTTAAGGCTTCCACATTGGTCTTTCAGAAAGAACACCCTTTCCCACAAGATTCATAATTCAAAATAAAGCAAAAGGGAAGCTCGGGAACCAAACCAGCCACAAAGGTAACGGGTGAACTGATGTTAATAAACAGAGTGACCCTTCCTTCCTTCCTGGATCAAAACTATGAGGAACTTAAAAGGAAAATTCTCTCTCCTTTCCTAGAACAAAGCTAACAAAATTTAAAAATAAATATCATTGACTATCTCCCGTTGCAAACGCCCATCATGAACTTTGGGCCCTGCAGAACAGCCTCTGACTGACTACAAAGTTGAAAACAACGGTAATGGGAGAATGAGTTATTTCTTCCTTGATTGGTCAAGGAGGAGCAGGGTAGCTTCTGCCCTCAAATCTTACGTCTGCTTGGTCAAAATGCGACTTTCTTGCTCTGTGCAAGAAAAACTTCAACAGACAAGACCTGTGATGACTGATTCTTTGCTCCTTTTCCAGTCTACCTGCCTTGCCCTCTTGTAAGGCTGTCTACTGGCATCGCTAAATTCTTCCTCTGGTCTTCATTTGGCTGATTGGAAGATGCTTTTGGTGAGGCATCTGTAACCTTAGGTTGCATCAATCAAGGACTGAGGTAATTTGCCAGCTCCCTGGTAACAGTATTTGCAGTCACATTTTGGTTGAGACAAATTTACAGAGAAAACAAATCCCAGAAGAGGTAGCTCAGCCAGCAACCCTGCAGTCAGTACCCTCTACCACACCCTGTAACGTCTCACTAGAGTGAGCTGACTCAACACTGTGTGCATCCTGTGTATCAGAAGGAAGGGAAGGGACAACTCCATTTTTCTTTCATGTTCTATTCTGAGAAATAGGTGCCTGTGTGCTACCTTATGAATGCAATGATGCTTCAAGGCGTTACCAAAAAAATCCAGCTATTTCAAATTAAGTTTATGATCACGGTCTTTTATCCCCTCTGCTTGAAACACTTTAGGCCCCAGTACTCCCAAAAAGTGTGAGAGCCACACACTAATGCCCAGCAGCCACGACTTTGTCTTCCTGAAACTAAGGATCTCTGATGGAGCCCTAGGGACTTTGCACAATGGGAATCTCTGTATTAACAATCCCAAATCCTTCTTCGTTTAATAGCATTCTGTTCCATGAGTGGATAACATCACTGTGACTTCTCCTGTGAGATGCCCCTTCGTCCTTTTGTGTTGTTTCCATGAAACTGACTTTGTAGTTTATAAACAGAATTTTATGTCTCAGAGTTCGTGGGGCTGAGGCAACCCAAATTAAGGTGTTGGCAGAGTAGTGTCTGTTGAGGGCTTCCCTCTGCTTCAAGGACCCTGACTGGTTGCTGTGTCTTTACATAGAGGGAGGAGACAGAGACCACCATGAAACCTCACTTATAAGTACACATATTACACTCCTGAGAACTCCTCATGATTTAATCATCCCAGTGACCGCATCTCTAATATCACATTGGGTATCAGGTTTCAACATACAGATTTGAGGACCTTTGTGCTGAGCCCATGATGGCCTCATGGGATATGCTCATGGTGTGCTTTCTCTGCAGTTCCCTCCTCACTACAATGCTTGGCTCTGTGACAGGTTATTCAATTTTGATAGCTTAGTAATTGTCCTCATCTCGCTCCCTTAGGTACTCTCAGAGAATCTAGGACCCTTTAGATAAGGTAAAGTGGCAGGCTCCAGTTGTTAAGGAACTCTGTATCTTGGCAAAATTTTCTTTGTAACGGGAAATACTCTTAGGAGAATCATCTCTGGTGCAAGGCTGTAGATTTCTGTCTGGTTCTGTCTGGTTTGGACTTGGAGTGAGATTTTGCATGTCATACATCTGTGCGTATCCAGAGCCACTGACCCCAGATGCCGAAGGTGACAAATGAATGATAAATCAGCACCTGAAACAAGGCTCCACCCTCTGTGCCATTAGGGAACTGAACATGAAGTGAACACTGAGATGCCAGGAGGACCTGTTAGCAGGCCAGAACACTTAGGATCGATCTCAAATGGTGGTGAGGATCTGGAACAAGAGACGCTCTATTTGCTGCTGGTCAGAAGGAAAACTTGGCAGAATTATATTAGAAGGCAGGTTGTCAGTTTCATAATAAATGGAACAAACTCATGATGCATGGTCTAATAATTCTGGTCCTTGGTCCTTACAGAAAGAAATTGAAAATGATAGCCACACAGAAAACTGCCCATAGTTGAGAACAGCTTTCTTTATTCATGGCTGTCAAGACTTGGAAACAAAGGATATGGCTTTGAGCACATGGGTAAACAATTAAACTGTGATACATCCAGATGATGTTACATCCAGAACTAAAAAATGAATCAATCCAATAAGCTATGGAGAGGCATGTGAGAAACAAGAGGGATAGGGGTGTGCGGAAGAAGCCACTTGGGTAAAAGCTGCATGATTTCAATTCTATGGCATTTTAGAAAAGCCAATGACTGCTAGAGGCAAGAGGCTTCCAGGGATAAAGAGGAAGAACATTATGGTTTCTAGGATACTGAAAACTTTCTTTGTGATACTAGAAAAGCTGACACATTCGATATTCATTTGGCCAAGTCTGTAGAGTGTACCACACAAAGGCTATTCTAATGTAAACTGGATTTTAGGGAGGGCGATGAATCAGTAAAGGGTCACTGGGACAAGTGTGCTACTATGGTGGGGGTATTGGCAGCGTGGGAGACAGCAGAGAAGATGGTGACTTGGAATGGGCTGATTTTTGCTCCCTTCAGCTGTGATCATAAAATTGCCTCCCGAATCAAGTTAGTTAGCTACACAGCTTTTCAGTGGTCAAGGATCCCTGCACAACAGCTGGCTATTTTTTTATTTTTATTTATTTATTTTTTTACTGTTCTTCAGAGAAGGAACCCCTTTTTTTGTTTTCCTGTGTGATAAGGATCTAGCTCAGAGCTCATGCATGTTAAGCACATGCTGTACTGCCAAGCTTTAGTTCCTGTGGTGACAACTGCAGATTTGGTTTGAGGATTTGCCATTTTTAGTATATGGGTAAAATTACTTATATTCTGTTTAGGTCTTGAGCTGCGTAAGCTCTGCTGTTTCCTTTAGTTACCGCATTTCTGCTAAATTCTGTTACTTGGTCTGATACATGCTGTTCTGTTCTTTTTGGAGCTGACTGCAAGTGACAAACACTGCTTCTCACAGTTCAGACTGGTTTTTCAGCTCTGCGTCTGCCATGGTTGTGGTGATCAGTATGGCTTCTTTTATCTTTATTTTACCATTCCATGTTCTTTAAGGCAGCTAGCTTTCATTTCTATCAAAGCTCAAGCCTTGACATTTTTCCGTTTCTCATCAAGGGCTATGGAAACCTTTGGAATCTGAGGGAAAACAACTGTACAATAAGCCACCCCAGAATCACACTGGGGGAGTTGCCTCTGAATTCTGGGCACTCTCTGCTGCAGCACACTCTGGCACCCATGTTGAGCTCTAATTTAAGGGCAACAGGTGCTGTCAGGTAGCACAATACACACACAGCCAATCTTTTTACTGCCACACAAATTGAGACAAAGTATAGGCTGTGCTTGCCAGAGTTGGTTGTGTTTTAACAAACACACCCATTATTATTCTACTTCGGTTGGATATTTGGGTCATGTTAAGTAGAACAATTTAAGGTATAAAAACTGAATTTAACTTGACTTACTTTCTCTTGTATGGAGTCTATCCTGGAGCAATTAGCATATGAGAGAAAAATATCTAGAAAGCCACGTGCTTCTTTCTCTCCTTTTCAGAAACGGATCATGAAACTTACTCTGAAAAACAACTTATTAGAATGACACACTACATCTGCTTGAGGTCATACAAAAATTCTCTCTCTCTGTTGACTCTCTCTGTTGTTATGACAACACTTCTCCTTTCTCAGGTGCCATGGTGCATATGGTGAGACAAGATAGAGAGCCCCGGTTTATGGAAATTGTTACTTAAGAATGGATGTCACTAACATAGGACTCATTGTCAAGCATTAATAAAAGAGGAAAATGGGACATTGCTTCATATACTATCAAGAAACTGTTAGAAGAGTAATAGTAAGGCATTTGCGCATACCGAGCATTTTGTGGGCTCGTTGAATGGCAATTAGAGTGCATCATTTAGCTCTGTAGTAGACTGGAGAAGTAATCTAGTGTAAACCCTATAATCTAGTGTAAAGTTTTTGTAATGACAGCAATCCTATTCCATTCATCATGAAGTTATATGTATCATTTCTTGCAGAGAAACAATAAACACCGGAACTTTATGTTGCCCTCGTGAGAAATGGAGATGTAATTTAAGTGAACAACATTTTTTTTCTTTCTGATTCACAACCTTGTTAATGAAACAAATATATTTTCTTATAATAAGCTTCTGGCTGAACTACACAATTTTTATAGCAATGCACAATTACATCTAGGGAAAAAAATCCTAATCGAGCAAAGTAATCGAGTTTTTAATACAGTCATTTACTTGACGTGCGTAAGATAACTATTTATCAATGAAGACGAAAGCGGAGTTAAATAATGCTTAGTCTTGAAGGTATGAAGAAGAAACCCAAACTGAGGAGTACTTGCTGATGCTTCTCCAGGCTCTCATATTCACTCTTAGAAATCTCAAAAAAAAATCATCTTTTGGAGTTACTCGAAAATAAATGGGCAGAGGAAGGTCCTTCCCGTTTGAAGATAGCTGGACATTTATGTGAAGTGCTAATGAATAGTGTGTGAGCCGCCACCTTGAGTCTGCCCAAGGCTGTAATAACGCCCCTGAGTTCCCACCTCCCCTCACAATGAGATCACTGCTTAGGCTCCACTCTCCATCACTTCCCAGGGGCGAAGCTCTTCTTTCCCCGCATGTGTAAGGCATTTCTCAACTTCTCAAGGATCCTTAAAGTTGTCAGTTCAGCAAGCACGTAACACTTCGCTGTTGGTTGCAGTTGTCACGTCCCACCAGCCAGTGGTGTCTTGCTATTACTTTGAAGAGTCTGTAGAATTTCATGTATTGACAGTTTATACAGGGACTGTAGGATCAGGTTATTCTTCTCACATTAATAAATAATGTTCTGTTTTTAAAATGTAGAAATGAATAGTAAAGTGTGGTTTGTGGATTTGAAAAATGGTTTTGGATCAATGGAAATAATTTAAAATGGATTTACTTAGTTTAAAGAACGGCTGTGTCAACTGAAATTTTATGGTGAATAGTGGATTTGATGCAAACAGTGAACATCATTGGATTGCGGTACTGTGCTGGTTTTTTTTTTTTTTTTTTTTTTTTTGTCAACTTAACACCAAACTAGACATACCTGGAAAGAGGGGACCTCAGTTAAAGAATGGCCTCCATCAATTTGTCCTGAAGGCAAGATTGTGGGACTTTTTTCTAAATTAATAATTGATACAGGAATGCAAAGATCACTGTGGGGGTGTCAACGCTGAATCGGTGGTTCTGGATTGTATAAGAAAGCAACTGAACATGCTTTATCAGGGTCTGCCTTTCTGCTGGGGGTGTCCAGGCCAGCAAGCCAGCCCGGATGAAGCAGGGCAAAAGCCAGAATGAAGAATGAATACAGCCTGAATTTCCCATCAGGGTATCAAATGCTACTACATGGTAGACCAGAAGGAGAAACAGCAGGTCTGGGAGGAATGCTGGGGTACCCAATCTCCTCTTGGGTACCCCAAGCAACCACCAGTATACTGCCAGGAAAGCAAGTCAGGAACCGGGTTGTGGGGCATACATGGTCCACCTTTCCCCTCAGAGCGTCTGCATGCCAGGCAGAAAGGGGTCGAGCAGTTGGGGAGCAAGTGCCTAGTACCTCAAGGGCCGGAAGAGAGAAAGCCATCTTCAGGAGTCTTTAGGCACAGCTTTTTTAGGCAAAGGCCTTCCTGTGGCGATGATTAATGAAGCAGCTCTCTGAGACGATCCCTGTTTGTTCATGCTGCTTTATTTGGTGGTGGGTATGAATATATCCATTTTATTCGGGTGAAACAGGGATGATATAGCACCGAGCGCCAGAAGGTTACCTGACCAATGATAAACTTCGACCTTAAATTAGCAGAGTTTCCCCACATGAACAAGCCATGAAGAACAAGCCGGGGTGCAGCGTTCCCTGACCATGTCTGCTTCAGTTCCTGCTTCCAGGTTATTGCTTGAGTTTCTTCAGTGGTGAGCTGTCACCTGGAGAGGCAAGCAAGATAAACCCTTTCCTGAGTTGCATTTGTTGGTCATGGCTTTTGTTATAGCAATAGAAATCAATATTAGATCAAATATTTAATTGACAGTTGAATTATAACTCACAATTTAATTTAGCAGAAACTTTCAAAAAGCCATCAGCACATAACCCATGATTTTGCCACTGCTGCAGTTATCATAGTTAGTTTGGTAAACTATTCTGGGATTTTCAGAGGGTGACAGGAAACAACTGGATGTGAAGATAGAAACCATGTGAAATCTCGTACTCCAAAAATGACATTTGGATGTAGGACTCCCATCCCAGCTGGGATTCTTCCCTGCTCTGAAGCATGAAGTTATTTAAACTCTCTCTACTTCACTTTTGGCTGTTAGATAGAAATAACATTTTCTAACTTAACGAGCATAATATCAATGTGGTTAAAGTATCTCGCATATCCAGGAAATTTAAGAACATTGTCATTCATTTTATAGCTTTAGTGAATTTGTGAGGTGAAGGTAAAATTTCACCACTCACTTTGACTTTGTTTATTCACAAATTTATTTTTCTTTTGAGATGAGGTCTCATATAGCCTCGGCTACATCTTTGGATTTCTGTAATGATAGTTACTATAACATAAATATCTATATTATGTTGTTTACTGTCTAGTAAATCTTAAGATATCAGATGTAAATGAGTATGGTCAGCAGATTCTCAACTATTTAAAATGAGGTCAACAGACTATTGTAGGGTCTACTGAATGCTCCAGGGCAGTGTGGACAAACCATGCCTTTGAGAATGATTGATAGGGTTGGGGATTTAGCTCAGTGGTAGAGTGCTTGCCTAGCAAGCGCAAGGCCCTGGGTTCGGTCCCCAGCTCTGAAAAAAAAAAAAAAGAAAAGAAAAGAAAAGAAAAGAAAAGAAAAGAAAAGAAAAGAAGAGAGAATGATTGATAGGCTTTGGTAATGTTTCTCTTGTTCTACAGTAGAATCTCTCCTCTTTGTTTCAAATATACTTGTAATCGGAGGTTATATGCTAAGAACTCACAACAAAATGGCCTATTCTTTTTATTGAGCAAACACTCATATCATGGCTGGTGTCAGCCAATTACATGTACACCATGTTGCTGATCCCAGTGACAGATCCCAAGTTGGCATCTTCAGAGGAACTACTCTTATCTATTGTTATCAAATTGTTACTTGACCTTGCCTGCTAGATATGGGAGACGAACTTAATGTGCTGTATGTATTGCAATTTGAGAATAAATTCAATCTTTATTTTCAAGTTTAAGGTCCATGGAAAGAATTAATAAAATTTCTTCTAATGAAACGTGTCTGCAAATGGTTGGCATAGACTAGATAAAACCAAAGTAAAGGTCAGCCAATTATGTTTTTAATACAAATGATTATTTGCACTTATGAAAACTGAAAAGGCAGAGACAGCATTATACATAAGGTGTTTTTCCCTGTGAGTGCTTTTAATTTTGAAGAGTAAGCACTTAATTTGTATAGACTATCTCTTTCTGTAACATGTCTATCATTCTGTCTGTCACCTGTTTACATCTGTGTTTCCTCACTCCATGATGACCTTAATAATAGCTATATTAGCTATAAAGGCACAGCTAAGCAATTAGATATATCTGGGATTATTACATTTATAATATCATTAACTCTTACTGTATTATATAATTTTGGTTAAAGTATTATAATTGATGCTATTTTGAGAGCAAATTAGTACTAAATTGCACATAATCTGATTGAAAAAGAATGTTCATTTTAAAAAATCTGAAAGGAAACAATTGAACCTTTTATTGTAGTTAGGCATTCCTCTTGTCTCTTTTTAGCAGTAATGTTAGATGACAGAAATAATTTATTTTATACTTTGCAGTTTTATCAAATCTTTTTATATTCTAGGCAGAACATTTAAAAACTGCAATTCCTTTTTAAAATTTTTTTATTAGATATATTTCTTTACTTACATTTCATATGTTATTCCCCTTCCCGGTTTTCTATCCATAAGCCCCCATTCCCTCCCCTCTCCCTCCCTCATTCGAGTATTTCCCCTATACATCCCCCTTATTGCCCCCCATATTCCCCTGCACTGGGGGTCCAACCTTGGCAGGACCAAGAGCTTCCCTTTCCCTTGGTGCCCCAACAAGGCCATCCTCTGCTACATATGCAGTTGGAGCCCTGGGTCAGTCCATGTATACTCTTTGGGTAGTGGTTTAGTCCCTGGAAGCTCTGGTTGGTTGGCATTGTTGTTTTTATCGGGTTGCAAACTCCTTCAATCTTTCAATACTTCATCTAATTCCCCCCAAGGGGGTCCTATTCTCAGTTCAGTGGTTTGCTGTTAGCATTGACCTCTGTATTGGACACGCTCTGGATGTGTCTCTCAGGAAAGATCTATATCCAGTCTCTTTCCGCATGCATTTTCTAGCTTCATCAATCTTATCTAGTTTTGATGGCTGTAATTCCTTTAAAACCCTAAAATTGTCTTCTATTTTTTCAAAATTTAAATGATTATCATTTCATTATATATATAAACTATATATATAAACTATATATATATATATATATATTTGTTTTTTTATTGCAAATATGTCTGTAGATTACATGCCAGCCTGGTGTCTATGAAGGCCATAGAAAGATTTGGAACCCCTGGAATTACAGACTACTATTTGCTGTAATGTAGATGCTGGGAATTGAACTTAGGTCTCCTAAACGACTAAACCATCTTTCCAGCCCTAGAACTGACTTCAGATAGAGATTTCTCTTTTTCTAGATGGGACAGTGGGATGGTAGAGATGCGGAGTTGAGCTACTGTTAGAGAAGAGTAACTGTATGTTTGACATGGAGGCACAGAATCAGGAGTTATTCAATTACTCTCCACAAACCTTCATGATATGTCTTTTGGATGGGGATTTGGTGGTGAGAACACTGATGGTGCTTGGTGATTCTTCTGCTCGGGAAGTCCTGAGCTAAATAAAACAGGCATGGGTGTTGACTTGTAATCTCTCAGTCCCAGTTGGAGAGTTTTACACTAGTCCAGAGCATCTTTGGTCTGCTAATTTTAGCTGTGAGAAGTTATTTTAAATACTGGATTAGCGATTGATAGAAGCATGTATTGAAAAGTCTTTAGGGAAGTTTTGTTGTTGTTGTTGTTTGCTTGTTTGTTTTTTCCAGGCCTTTGTCCCAGGGACAGAAAGGAAAAGGAAATCAGAATTGCACCAGTGTACGAGGTGTGCAGAATGTTCTATTGTTCTATGCTTCCTGCATCAGCTTCCTTATCTTCACAACGATGCAAAGAACCTATGGCTTTAAAGAAAGAAAGTGAATGTTAGAAATAGAAAGCTTCAGGAAGCCAGAACAGAGTTAAGACTTCAACATAGAATTCAGGTTAACCTCCCCTGGGAAAGAGCAATTTCTGCAAGTTGGTGTAGGTCTCTGTATGAGCTGAGGAAACAAGCATCGCAAAAACTCACGCAGGGGAGAGGGTGATGGGTTTAGTCTGGCAGTTAATAGCTAGGGCAGATGAGTTTCCTTTGTGGCAAGAGGCTGTACTGTGGGAAAGGAAGGCAGCTTCTCTGAAAATAGAGGCGAGAAGGATTCCAGAAAGCAAAGAAGAAAGAAAAGCTAGGGCAATCGTAATTTGTGTTAGGGGAGCCTAGTCATATGTTACTCCTGTGGAGAGAGACTTTCTTAGGTCACAGTAAAGAAACACAGATGGAAAGTAGAGGTGGACCGTGAAACACTGTGTAACAACTGAAGTTTCTTTCTTATGGCATTGTTCTTTGGCTTATAGATTTTTATGGCTTCATCTTTCGCCAAGGGTATAGCAAGGAATGGACTACAATGTAATATCGTAGTCCAGAGCTTAACACTATAGAAGAAGTTTAAGATAAGTTGTTTTACCAAAAGCGTCCCAGATTTCCACTCAGATGTGGTAATTCACAAAGCAAACAGCAAAACAAACAACAATAAAACCTAATCCAAATAAAACAAAACAAACAACCCTAGTGTGCTTAAGTCTCTGTTCAAGGCTTAAGGGGGCTCAGCACAGGCTTGCTAGGCTAGTAACAGGAATGTTTTCAAGTCCGCTGCTGGGATCTAGGGAGAGGTACTAGCGTTACCCGTGTGCACTTACCAGAATGTAGAGATGGCAGTAAACAGCAGAAAGTCTGAACAACACTGTAAATGAGGGCTGCAAAATCCCAGCCGGAGAGAGTAGAAATTAATGCTAGAGAAGAGAAATAGAACACACAGCTTGCACTGCTAATAATGCCAAATCCAGACGGACTTACTGCAAATGTCAGTGCTGTTCACTAGGGATGCTACAGGTGTGAGTTAATGGAGTGACAAGTCTCTTTGGAACACTATTTCATTAGGTTCTTATGACAATTCTAGGGCAGGAATGCTGGTGATTTCATTTAATTTAGTGTGTGTGTGTGTGTGTGTGTGTGTGTGTGTGTGAATGCTTGCACACACACGGATGCGTGTTTATGTGTATGTAGTGTATGAGTGTGTATGTATTCAAGTATACATGAGTACGTACACAAGTATGGCTATGCACCACACACACACACACACACAAATGTGCAAACATACCTCACATCGTTTTAGGCAATTATAAAATAATATGACTTTATCATGCAACTTTGGTGTTATTTGTCCCTCCTTCTGCTTCTGTATTGACTTCCTCTATGCTCCTTTCTGGCTTTTGTTTTCCATGTTATATAACCTTGTTTGTCCGTTCACACAGACATTCCTTTGCATTTGGCTTTGAGTCTATTGGTTATGCATGAATATATTGCTTATTAGCTTCTACATACACAGGAATTGAACTTGAACCCTGACAAGGTTATGGATGCTCCCAATCTTCCAAATGTCACAAATATCCTCCTGCTTACCCAGTATGGTCTTCTCTCTCCATCCCTAAAGTGCTGTTGTTACATTGAATGAACCTAAATGTCTACCTGTTTTAGACAGAAAACTCTGCTATGTTCAGATGAGTTTCCCCAAAAGCACAGGAGCTAACAGCATGGTGGCTCCAAGGAGAAGGTCAGGTCACGAGGCCACTGCTTCCTGAGTGAGCCTGACACCTTGCCTAAGAACTCAACAAAGATCTTCATCCAGACTGCCTTTCCTTCTCCTACCACAGGAGGACACAGGACACTCCTCTTTCCTGGAGGATGCAGCCTTCACTCAGCAGATTTCCTAGTGGCTTGGTCCTGAACGCCATCCCAGTGTGCAGATTCTCCTCAGCTGAGGTTCCTTCTGCCCAAATGACGCTCGCTCTGTCAAGCTGACCAAAATGAGTACGCAGACACAGAGCACCATTCTCCTTTAGTTTTATCCACCACGTTTGTTCAGTTGACTTCACCCAGGGTTAATCTTAATTTTGTACCTCTCCCTCCATTTTCCTTTATTTGGTTCTAAAGTTCACATTAGGAATTTTCTTTTTCCAGACATGACTGTAAAAACTTCTCTTTAAATTAATGTTCAGCATCCTAACATGGTTAAGTCCTGGAGTCAACCATTACTGAAGACTCAGAACTGCTCTTTCCTGGTTTGGAATGAGTTGATCCCATTGAAGAGATAGGGTGAGACCTTAAGTCCAAAGCCAGGGAACATACAGGCCTCATTCTCACAGTTTCCCCTTTTCCATTTTTATAAGGCTGTATTTTCTTTGTCTTCTTCCACAAAAGTATTGCACCACAACAACCACAACAGGCTGAATTCTGGAATCAAATTAGAATGATATTTTCCCATATTTGTTTGTTTTAGAAAACATGTTTATTGTTATTTTAAACAAACATCTAACAGTGTTATTTTATGTAAGATATAATTATATTAAATGTAATTTAAAATGTTATTTAAAAAGTCAAAGTGTGTCTCTGTGTGGATATGTGCACATCATCACTGTGCTTCTGGAGGCCAGGACTGGGCATTGGGTCCCTTGGAGACTATGTTACAGGCAGCTATAGGCTTCCCCATGTGGTGCTGGGAAATAAACTTAGGTCCTGTGGAAGAGTAGTCTTAACTGCTTAACCGTCTCTCCAGCCCTTCAAACAAAAATTTAACAATAAATATTATTAAAATAAGCATTTAAAAAGTCTCAATTTTACTTTCTCACTAGACAGGCATTAAAAGTCAGAGTTCGTATGAACAAGACCTTTTTGAGAGCTTCACTTAATTGATTTGATTAACTGATCTTCAATTAATGAATAAATAAATAAATATATTGTTTAGTGTTATTGTTTGCCTGGTGTATGCACATGGGCATGGTGCACACATGGGCATCAGAAGACATTAGTAGAATTGTTTCTCTCCTTTTACCTTCTACATAGGTTCCAGAGATCCAACTTAGGTTTTCTAGCTTGATTGTCAAGTGCTTTTTACCTGCTGTGTTATCTCATCACACATGCTATTTTTTAAAGATAAGATTCATAAAGTCCATACTGTCCTGAACTTACTATGATTTTACACTCTTAATCCTCCTATCGCCATCATCCAAACATTAGATACTAGATATATATCACCTTATCTGTTCTATGTGAAGCTAGTCATCCAACCCAGAGCTCTGGGCATGCTGGGGGATTTTACTTTTCATTTATTTATTTGTGTGTCTGTGCATACAGGTGTGCATGTGCATTATGGTCTGTGTGGAGGTAAGAGGATAACATTCAGGAAGTGTTTTTTTTTTCTCTTCTAGTATGTGGGCCCTAGGGACACAGCTCAGGTTGTGAGTCTTGGCAGCAATTGCCTTTATTCACTGAGCAATCTTGTTCTTCCTCAAATTTTATTATATTTATATTTTGTTTGTTTACTGTAGTGTGTGTGTGTGTGTGTGTGTGTGTGTGTGTGTGTGTGTGTGTACATGTGGATGTCAGAAGACAGCTTCCAGGAGTTATTTCTCTCCTTCCAGTGTGGATCCTGGAGATAAAACTCACATTGGAAAGTTCCTTTACCAACAGAGTCATTGTCTTGCCAGCCAGAGGTACCTGGAAAGTTTTAAGAGTTTTTAATAAGTAAACACAGGAAACACTGTGACATTGATATTTTTGTCGTAGGCTTTTGGGACACATGACAGACACAGTTGATGAGGTGAAACAGGTTTTGCAGTGACTTGTTACAGTTTGGAGTTTCATCAATGATTAAAAAACCAATTTCATTTCCATCAGTGACTCATATGGTCTAATTTTTGTCCCATTTATCAGACTTCCAAATCCTCCAAAGATAAAAATAACTAGTCAAGAAATTTCAGAAATCTCAAATTCCCCAACTAATCTAATCAAATAAATTCTACTTCCAAAAGTAATCAGGGAAAAATGCTAGACCTTAATTTTAGCTTTTTAATTTGGGCAATTTCCTTTAAGTATGTGTAACCTTCATGTTATTACTTTGGTCTCTATAAATTAGGTCACAGGTCTCATTTGAAATCAAGTCTAAAATTCATTATCTATGTATGACTTTAATATTCTGGATCTACCTTCTTTCTTGTTTAATAGAATATACATAACTGTTATTCAGCTAGTAATTAATATCTTTATAATTAAATTCATAAATTCATGACAAAGTTGTAGAATATCTTATACAGGGGTTTTATGATAAATTTTGGGTGTTACTTTATATATTTCCTGCAGGCATGGTTGAATGTTCACAGATTATACATGGAAAAAACAGCCAGGTCCACATCTCTACCTTTATATCCTATGACATTGTTTATCTGGAGCACCAGATAACAGTGGGGAAGGGTAACTTAAACTTAAAATATAACAAGCAAATTGACTCAAATAATGTAGTAGCTTATTTTTATCCCAACTTGCCTAGCCTGTGGTGCTTTGAATGATGATGGCCCCCATTGGTTCAGATATTTGAATTCTTGGTTCTCAGTTGGTGGACCTATTTGAGAAGGATTAGGAGGTGTACTTTTCTTGGAGGAGGTATGCCATTCCCATTTAGTTCTGTCTGTCTTGTGTTTGTGGATCAAGATGTATGCTCTTAACTACCTCTGTAGTTTCATGCCTCCCTGCCTGCTCCCACGCTGTCATCTATGACATTCGTGGATTAACCCTCTGAAACTAAGTCCCACTAAATTCTCTCTTCTATAGGTTGCTAAGGTCATAGTGTCTTATCACAACAATGGAACAGTAATGACAAAATTCAATGTAAAAATATTAGATTTCAATGCAACATTTCTAGGATAAAAATGCAGCCACCTGAATTGTATTAAAATTATAACCCAAAGGCTCAATTAGATTAATTTTATTAAAATATTTTTATTATTTGATATTTATTTGATATTTCATGTATGTATATGATGCATTCTAATTACTCTTACCTCCTTACTCCTTTTCTCCCACCTCCACATTGCTGACAGACTCTCCTCTAACCTTCGAGTCCCTTTCACACATTCATGTTTTTGTGTGTGTGTGTCCCACTGCTTTTAAACAAGGTTGTCTATGTGACCATAAGTTTAATCTATGGTGCCTGGTTTGCTTACCTCTGGGTCATAACTGAAGAAAATGATTGTCTTAAACCAATAACCCATCAGTCAATAGTGCAGCAAGGGAAAGTTGGGTTTCAGTAGCTCCTTTTTAACCCTTAGTTGATTTTCAATAAGCTTAGTCTTGGGAGGTCCAGTTAAAACAACCTTGAAGATACCATGAAATGAATTTTGTAATGCCTGTGGCATGCTTTGAAGATAGCATTTTTGGAGCCCTTCTTTCTATCCTTCATTCTTATATTTTTTTCTTCTTCCACTTGTGTTACTACCATTACTTATTTCAGTACCTTGAGCAACCATGAGTCTTTGCGCTCAGTATTGTCATTTGTTAAGAGATGCCTCTCTGAGCTGAGAATAGTATTTATCTATGGCATAAAGATAAATCTTTAGAAGGCAGTTTGGTACCATACCAGTTTATCTAAAAACAGTAGTGAGTTCTTTATTAGGGTCCATGGTCCCCCCAGTACGAGTTTTTGACTGAGTTTATAGTAGTAGGCATCTATTCCTTCCTGTGGAGTAGGCCTAGAATCCAAGTCCAGAGTGGTTGTTCACTCCCACAACTGGTGCATCAGTGGGCACATAGTGCCTAGAAAGGTGGAAATGTAGGTCATAGGGTTCACAGTAAGACAAGATGATCAATAGTTTTTCTTCCTCAGAAGCCTTCATAGCATCTTCTGGCACTGTGAAAGCTAGCTAACCAGGATGGGCAAGCTTAAACAGCGATGACATAGGGGGCAGTTAAGGGGGCAGGGAGAGAGAGTTAACACAAATGAAGAGTATACAAAAAATGTAACCAACTAAATAGTAAACCAGGTGAAAAATATAAATTAATGACGTCACTAGTCCTGGGAAGCTGGCTAGGTTTCCAGGACCAGGTGTGACTTCTCTACTGTTGAGTGGGTCTTAAGTCTAATTAGACTGCTGTTGGTTACAACTGACAAATGAGTGCCATTTATTGCACCTTTATGCATATCTTTCCATGCTGTCAATTGTCTTGGTTCATTTGTGTTGCAGCTGGGCAGAACTGTTTGGCATCCCTCTGTTGTCAGAATATATAGTATTTTTCAGAATTGTAGAAGCTAGACTACAGGAAAGGGACTTTCAAGTCAAATACTACTTGAATAATCTGAACCCGGTGTCCTAAGTGTAAAGGGACTTTTGCAATAGGGTACTATTCAAAGTATTTGAGAGCCAACCAGGGGCTACACTTATAATTTATACTGTTTTAGAAGTTACTTGAACCATCATGATTAACCATTTGAAGACGCTTCTTTTGCATGGTACAGGGGTTTTGTTAGTACATGGTTCCAGTTGGGAGTATTGTTAAGTCTAGTGGCTTAATAAACACATACACACACACACACACACACACACAAGCACAAACACACATACACAAACACACATGCACATACAGACTCAATCTATCTATCTATCTTTCTTTCTTTCTTTCTAGCTATCTTTCTTTCTTTCTAGCTATCTATGTATCTATGTATCATCTATCTCTTTTTTTTTTTTTTTTTTTGGTTCTTTTTTTTTCGGAGCTGGGGACCGAACCCAGGGCCTTGCGCTTCCTAGGTAAGCGCTGTACCACTGAGCTAAATCCCCAACCCCCTCATCTATCTCTTAAACCTCCATGGCAAACATTTCATAAGTAGGTATCAGATATCTGGTACTGGAATTTTTGTTTAATATGCTGTCACACCTAGGTGTGGAATTATTCAGCAATACAATATATATTGCATTCTAAATCCTATCCTCTTATCCACAGGTAAATGTGACTACTGTCCCTAATCAAAGAAGCTCCTGTAACAGAGAATGGAGACAATCACAGAGAACCATAACTGAACACCAACTGATCATGGGCTCAGCATGATCAACACTAATGGACACATCTATATCTCCTGCATATATGATATGGCAATAATCAATGGACATATTAAGGAGTAAGGGGGAAATTTTTGTGATATTCCACTCACACATGAAGAATATAGGCAACTAGTGAGAATTCACCTTTCCCAGAGATGAGCCCCCTTCTTAACTGTCCAGTTCAGAATAGTCAGCCTTGAAAGCATAGACAAGCAACAAAAGAGGTTTAGAATGTTGTGTCTGTGTGTATGTATATGTACATATATACATGTATATATAAATAAATATATAAATACACATATATACACATACACATATATACGCATACACATATACAAAACAATAATAATTAAATAAAAAGAGGCTATCAACTTGAAAATATGGGAGAAGTTTAAGGGTGGTTAAAGGAAAATGATGTAAGTCTATTTCAATTAAAAGCAATTAAAATAAATTAAAAATATAAGTAAAATAAAGAGTTAAAAGGAAGATATATAAATGTGCCCACTCAGTGTTATAGAAAAATGGATATTTAGCAGATGAATGCTTTACAGACTACTAAAATTGAATTACTTCTCCTTACCGTCTATGTAGTATTTCTCTGATTCGCCTTAAAAACAAAACCTTGGCTAAAATTTTCTTCAATACCTCTGTGCCTTTTCTATTCTAATGCATATAAAGAGACAGAATTCTGCTCTTTAAGAATGTTAAAGATTCATTCTGCTCATGGCTTCTCATTCTTTTGGGATAACCTGGTGCTTTTGAGCTTGCTTTATTTTTTCATGGACAGGAACCTTCATGGTAAGGAAGAAGGAAGATTGTAATCTGTACCAATTGAAAGCTGCTGCAGTTCAGATTGGAAGTTCTGGGCCAGCCAGGGTCATAGAGCGAGACTCACAGAAACAAAACTCAGTACCTCCACCTGAGGGTGTACTTGACACCCTCATGACTGGAGGCCCCATGAGGTTACTGGCCAGAATCACTCCCTGAGTGTTCACTCATCCTCTCTCATGACAGTGCATTGTGAGTGAGAATTTCTTACTAATCAGTACTGTTATGCATGTTGTAGGACTTAGTGCTTTTATTACATGTTGGCTTTCAGTCACTTTCCTGTATTTACTAATTATGGAAATAATTATGTGGCCAATTATAAGATTAAGAGCCAGACTAGCCGATTTTAGAATATCAAGTATCAGTAAAAATTCATTCCCAATAATTCGATTCTAAATATCAGCACAATGTTGTAGTTCAAACTCATTATAACTACAGATGATGGCCATCCGCCATAATTCAAAATATTACATTGTTTGACACGACGATCTTTTGCTTCAAGTAGAGTGACAGTTTCCTTCACATAGTTGTTGGTGTGGTGCAACACATGTTACTGGGGTCTAGGCAGCAGCTGAGTGATCACGAATATGCAGGCCTAGTGTACCCACCTCTGGGCTAACTCCCTGTCCCACAACTTAGACAAAAGCTGGTGTGTTTCCACATGCCTGCCATGCAAAGCAGTGGAGAGGTGGAGGCAAAAAACATGAGCTCAAGGTTTTCCTTCTTTCTTTTTTTAATTGGATGGTTTATGTTTTTACATTTCAAATGCTATCCCCTTTCCCGGTTCCCCACTCTCCCATCCCCCTTCCCACCCACCCACTTCCACCTCAACACCCTGGCATTCCCCCTACACCGGGGAAATGAGCCTTCACAGGACCAAGGGCTTCTCCTCCTATGATGCCTGACAAGGCCATCCTCTGCTACACATGCGGCTGGAGCCATGGGTCGCTCCATGTGTACTCTTTGGAAGGTTTTCTTACACTACAGAGTAAATTGGAAATTTAATGAGCTACGCTAGACCCTGTCTCAAAAACCTAAAAACAACCAAACAAACTAATTAAATGATGTAAAGCAAGGGGCTTCAGAGGTAGCATTAGTAAAGGATCCAGTGTCACAAGGGACTATGGATTCTCCAGAAATCTATAATGTTTATAAATAACTTCAGTTTTTTTTAATTAACCTTGATGGTTAGTTAATGGGCACTAAGTTACACTCAGAAGCAAGATGTTTTGTGGTCCCTTTTGCTAATTGGGTGACTTTAGATTATAATAATGTATCCCTATATTACACAAAGCTAGATAAACCAGTGATAAACCATTGAGATTTCTAATATCTATCTATCTATCTATCTATCTATCTATCTATCTATCTATCTATCTATCTATCTATATTAAAACATGTTTATGGTTCCTTCACCACTATAATTTTACGTAAGAGTTTATGTCTTTAAAAATGTACTTGTATCCGTCTTCAAACAAAGAGGTGCACTTACTTGGATTGGACTATCCCAGATGGGGCCTAGTTCCTGCTCCCACAGTACCTTGTATCTTCTGATTCCTAACACATATCATGACAGTCGCGATTTCTTTAAGCTTCCTTTCCTTTCTTCACCCCTTAGTCCTATCAGAGATGTGATTTTAGTTTGTAGATCCCGGGCTCCCTTCTCTTCCCAGCATTTAGCACAATGAGTGCTCCATAGCCAATTGTCAGGAAATACTTAATTGGATAAATTGAATTGATCAGATTTAGGCCCTCGACAAATACATCTTGGATGATTAAAACTCAATTATCTTAGAGAGAGCTCATTATTTAATAAAAGAGCGAACGAGGCTTATATTGAAAACAGTAATTTCAGCTGTGCTCCGGTAGAAGGTTTAACTCCCTTCCCTTGAGCTTTTCCACACGGTGCTCAGAGGTGTGTATCAATTTTCCAGTCGCTTCTCATGTGAGCGCTACTTAGCAAAGCGAGTTTGTGTTTTTGCTTCTGTATGGCTAAAGCCACAGAAGCTTGATATATATTTCCTTACATTCAGTTTCCCTTCTTTAAATTTAACCTTCTCATAACTGCGGAGCGAGCACTGCTGGTCCCTGGTGCCTGTGTTGTTCATCTCTGTGCAGCTGCCTCCCACAGGGAAGGTGTCAAACAGTGACTCCTTCCGGCTTCCTATCTCTCCATGTTCAGTGTGCTGACTTTCAGTCTGGCGTCACAACTCAGATGGCAAACATCTCCAATCAACTTACTGCTCTCACGCTGGCCTCAGTTTAAGCTGAGCACCCTGCTGCAGGGTGCGCGTGACTCAGTATGTTTCTTACAGGGAACTGCCTTGATTTTTCTCAGTACCATCTAGATACCCTCAAACCACAGTGAAACAGCAGCAGCAGCAGCAGCAACAGCAAACACCACCACCACCACCACCACAACATACTTGAGATTCCAACATATCTCTCCCCTACCTTCTCCTTTCTCCTCTTGCTAAATCTGAATCACATTATTTTCCTTTAACTTCACATCACTAGGAGAGAAGGCTTCCTTGTATTCTTTTATTGATGTCCTTGGATCCTTGCTGCCCTCATCAAAGGGTCTCTTGCCCTGCTTGGCATTGCGTGCACACCCACTGCTGCCCTTGCTGTATCTGCTGGTACTCTCTGCTCCTTCAGTATTCAGCACATTATGTCTTCCCACTGCTTCTCTGAGGATCTTCCTGAGATCTTCCTGGCTCTTTTTCAGCCCCTTCTGAGATTTTAATATTATCTCTTTCAAAATTTATGAGCTACTGATATGACAGCATCAGGGCTTTAAGATGACGAGGGTGTGATGGCTCTTTCCCTTAGAGGAGGAACAAGGCTCTCGGGCAACATTTGGCTAACTTGCTCCTTTGTCTCCCCCAATGTCAGTCCACAGTGTTCTCTGGAGGCTACAGGCCTTGCCATACACTCAAATTGCTAGTTCCTTGCTTGGAGATGCCATGGCCTTCAGAACAGTGAGAAAATAACTCTCTGTCATTTGTACAAATATTTTGGGTATTTACTGTTTTTCTATGTATGTAAGTAATTATCTATCATCTAATTCTCTATAGAGCTATCATCTGTCTGTCTGTCTGATTGTCTGTCTATCTATCTACCTATCTACCTGCCTACCTATCTATTTACCTACCTATTTCTCCATGCTATATGATCAAACAGGGCTTTGTGAATGGTAGGCAAGTGCACTGAAGTTCAATATTTTCTTATGGCAGCTTGAATGAGCTAACACAACTCTCAGACAGAAAGCTTCATGTTGTCTTTTGCAGAGCCATCCTCACTGTGGTAACAACCCTAGTAAGATCATCAGCCACCAAATGGAGAGGGAAACTCTAGATATTTCTCTTCCTTGTTGACAACTTCCCTGCTCTCATGGTTACTTCAGTGTGGGACCCTCACATTAGCTCTGGGTAAGTGGGAAGTTTGCTTCTCAGTAACAAATGAATCATGCAGTGTGCCTGTAATGATGAACAGAGTCAAGGAGTAAAGAAAACAATGGTTAAAACTGGCTGTAAGCTGTAAGGAAGGGTAAATAGAAAAGCATCAAGTGGAGGATTTTGTCAGTGGAATTTGACTTTCAAAAAGGAAGAGTAAGTTTGCTGTCCTTCACACCTTTCTTATTTCCTGTTATCTGTGACCCTCCTCTGTAACCAGGGTGGTCTGTGTTCCACATAAGCATAATTAGTAAGTAATTAGTATCCAACTGTATGCCATAGTGACCATGTTTCACATTTAATTGTTTTAATATGAGCTTTAAAAATAATGCAAATAAAATTAATCACATTGTAAAAAATGTAGCCTGTTTTATTTTACTAATAAAAATTAATTTTTATTTTTACCACATCCCATTCCCAAATCACCAATGGTTAAATAGCTGACAATTTAAATGGAATTACGCAGAATATAGATGTGAACTTTAGAAAGAAAGGGATTCAAGGGAAATTAAGAGAAAGCTGTCAATACCTTCTGAAGGACGAACTTCTGAAGGGATTTTCTGGCAACTGTGGGAACAGGTGGCTAACATTTGCTAAGAGATACCCTGCTCCATATATGCACTCTTCTTCCTTATTTGAAAATGACTTTCCCAAACAGATTGAGTTTCTTATGGGGGATACGAATCTTTGTTTGCCTTGATGGTCAGGCGAACATATGTCTAAATTTCAGGTATGGTGTGCAATAGTACTGACAGCTGCCCATAAGGAAACACCTTTAATAAATAAATATTTTTTTGTGTAAGAAACAATTTTGGCAGCATTTTTTTAAAAAATCAAGTAATTACATTGAGGAATGAGAAATCTAGAATAATTTTTGAGGTGTTTGAGAAGTCCTATTTAGAACAGGAAGTAAAACAAGGAGAAAACCATAGACTTTGTTTTATGTAACACCAAAGCTATCAAAGCATTTTAAATTCCTGTATTTACTATTTAGGTAATGAGATGAAAACATGAGCAACAAGAACTCAAAAGTAACTGCTTTATTAAGTCATCAAAATTCTAAAATTAGACTTTAATTTGGGGTGTAGGATATTACGTAAAGAGTGGTGAATTAAACACATCCAATATATTAATTGGTTTTGCAATCCAAGACTACTTTAAACAGCACATGTATCCTGTGGATGTAGTGCAAGCTAAGGGGGTCCCCATGCTTTATCCTTTCCTGCCTTCCCAGGAACTCAGGCAAAAGCTGTGTCCACCAAGACTACAGCTAGACGAAGGCAGCAGTAGCTTTGCGTGAAGTGAAGCAGGACAAAGAGCATCCATCATTGTTCTGAAGGGATGAGAGGAAGACTTTTACTGAGGATGAAGGAGGCTAGACCTAAAGGTAAGAGGCTCCGTACTCTTTTCTTTTATAAAATTTGCTAGCTTTTAGGAAAACAGAAACTTTTGTTTTTAGCATTCTTTAGATCTCAGTTTTTTCTTTTTTTTTTAATCTTTATTAACTTGAGTATTTCTTATTTACATTTCGATTGTTATTCCCTTTCCCAGTTTTCCAGCCAACATCCCCCAACCCCTCCCCCTCCCCTTCTCTACTGGTGTTCCCCTCCCCATCCTCCCCCCATTACCGCCCTCCCCCCAACAATAACGTTCACTGGGGGTTCAGTCTTAGCAGGACCCAGGGCTTCCCCTTCCACTGGTGCTCTTACTAGGATATTCATTGCTACCTATGAGGTCAGAGTCCAAGGTCAGTCCATGTATAGTCTTTAGGTAGTGGCTTAGTCCCTGGAAGCTCTGGTTGCTTGGCATTGTTGTACATATGGGGTCTCGAGCCCCTTCAGGCTCTTCCAGTTCTTTCTCTGATTCCTTCAACGGGGGTCCCATTCTCAGTTCAGTGGATTGCTGCTGGCATTCGTCTATGTATTTGCTGTATTCTGGCTGTGTCTCTCAGGAGAGTAGATCTCAAATTTTAAGGCGGTAGCACTCACTGATTTTTACAAAAGGGGATAATGTCCTGAAGCAGTGGCATTTTAGGTGATAGGACTTGGATTTGCAAGTGGCATAGATAATATATTGTTATCTGGGCCTCAGCAACCATGCCAAGAACATGAATGGGAAAGGGAGCCGTCTTTAATGAGTAATGCAAGGCAAACTGTACATTCACATTCAACAGAGTGAAGCTTTGGCCTCTCTTATACCAGACCAGAAGTCAGCAGACCTGGAGAAAGACAAGAACATCAGATCTGAGGTGTTAAAACTCACCAAGGAAAGTACAGGAATAAGTCTTTTAGTCTCCATATCGACCTATTGAATAAGACTCCCCGAAATCCAGACAGCAAGGAAAAATAAAGCAGAACTACATAAAGCTAAAAGCTCTACTTGTCAAAGCAAACAGCCAAGGTAAAAGGCAAACTAAAATATTAGAAAAAATGTCTGTCAGCCATAGGTCCGATGAATAAAAAAATTCTAATGCATGTAATATGTTACTCAATAGAATAAAAATAAAGAAAAAAGTGAAACTAATTACAATCTGATTAACACATAGGCAAAGGAATTGAAGGTGTATCTGAAAGACACTGGATTGCACGAAAAAAACTGGTGAATTATATCAGCTGGTATACTTTAAAAGGGTTTTAACATCAAAATGGAAGTCAGGGAACATAAGTTACTTTTACATCTGGCATACAATGTGATTAGAGAAGAAGAACCCACCAATTTGGCAGAAAGCAGAGGGTGTCTAACAGAGATGTTGCAGAGGACAGGAGACATCTGACAGAAAGCCACAGAGGAGAAATTTGCTCCAGAGGAAACATCAGTTCTTTCAGTATTGCTGAATGCCCGAAAAGACTTGGGAGCCTTGAGGGTAGAGCAAGGAATGATGCAGGAGTGCCTGACACATCAGATTACTGTAAGCCACCCTAAAACAGAATTTTAAGTATATAGACAGACTTTTCCTTCATTAAAAAAACAAACAAACAAAAACAAAACAAAAAACAAAACAAAACAAAACAAAACAAAAACCCAGGAAACTGCACTTAACACCAAGGGTAGCAATTGAGGGGATAGAAATATTACTAGGAAAAGGCATCACAGTTATTACTGCAATTGTGACCACTGGAGTAAAGCCCTTCCTATTTTCTATTGCAATTTTTATATATTTCCTCTCAAAAAAGGTTGAAAAAAATAGCTGTATAACAAGAAAAACTAGCTGTGAACAAAGGCTTGAGAGATGAAAGACAAAGGAAGTTAGGGAACAGGAAGTGCTTAACTGTAAACCTAAGGTACCTAATGAAATTGAGGATCGAGATAGACAGTCCACTGAACCTACAGAATAATCTCTTAATGAAATCGAGGGAAGGTGAGCACCTCCACGAGCTTTCCTAGTAACCTGGGAACAAATACCAGAAAATGGTGAAATTAAAAAAAAAATCAACAACTGGTCTGAAATCCTGTAAAAATACAGGTTCTTAAACATTTTAAACAATCAATAATAACTTATGAAATGCACTCCCCCTGTGTGAGACAAATGTTAAATACCTTGGCTACCCCAAATAGGATTATCCCTCAAGACTGGAGAGATTTAGTAGCAGCTGTAGTGGGAGCTACATGGCTGACATGGTGTTGAGAAGAAGCTGCAATTATGAAAAATCATATTAGATCTGAGGGTGTCAATATCGTGAAAGACCAATTGTTAGGAGAAGGTCAATTTGTTGATTTAAAACAATAGATATAATTTGATGAGTCTATTATTATACAATATACTTTAGTAGCTTTAAGGGCCTGGGAGGAGGTGGAGGAACAAGTAAAATGGTCTGTGTTATTCACAAAGATTATGCAAAGCCCCAGAGAGACATTCACTGACTTCTTACATAGGTTAATGTGAGCTATAAACAGGGCAATATCAGATCCACATATGAAAAAGGTCCTAATTGAAACTTTAACTTTCGAAAATGCAAATGCAGAGTGTAAAAAAGTTCTTAGACCTTTAAAAGCTTGATCAGCACCCATGGATGGATAAACAGAATTACTGCTGATATTGACCCCAGTGACTACATAATTAGACAAGCAATGAATAACAATCCTAGATATAAAAAGGTCAGTTGGTTGTTTTGGCTGTGGGAGATGAGGTCATCTGAAGAAGGTTGTAGGCAAGGTGTTCCTAGAGACTTCTCTAGAAAACCACAACATCTGTTGAAGGTGTGATAAAGATAGGAATTGGACCAATTAACGCAGATCAGCAAGAGATATGCACAGTATCACTTAGGGATTCTTAGGGAAACTCCCGAAGGGGTTAGCTCCTCCCCTGGCAACTAACAACACTAGCCAGACATTTCCTGCCAGCTATATAATCTAGATGGGACAGTGTATATTGACATCTTATGTAATATGGTTTGATTATTTCTGTGTTTAAATGGGTGTGAAAGCTGGGTATCTGGCATGAAGCTGCATGGAATGTGAGTGCCTATGTGCCTAGTTTATGTATGGATTTGTAAAGATCTAATTGTACCCTAGTAAACAGAAAGGGGGAATAAGATTAGCTGAAAGACATCGGATTATAGAAAAAACTGCTGAATTAGATCTATTCATATCCTTTAAAAATGTTTTGACATCAAAATGGAAGTCAGGCAATGTATTATGCTGGAGAAGTGGTTTTGTCTATATTTCCACAGGTGATGAAGGACTATGGGTTCCCTTAAAACTGATAGAGATGCAGTCCAAGGGTAGACTGGAAAACCTTGATGTTGAAATGGACATTTGCTGAAGGACAAAGGATAGCAGTTATGAAGGATCATCATATCAATGATCTTCATAGGGCATTCTGACTGTTACATTTGTGGGATTGATAATTATTTCTATTATGAAAGTTGAGCTATGTACAATTTTTAGCATAAGCAGAAAAGGAAGATGTAGGAGAAATTTGGTACAGCATGTACAACATGGCTCTTCTGGCTAGAATGCAGACATATCCTTAGCACATACCTTTAATCCCAAACAAGGTAGGTAAGGTTACTTTGTAGAAGGAAGCAGCCACATTTGAAAGTGATATCTAATTGAGGGGCAGACGAAGTGACCCATCAGAGAAAGATTTGACAGAATGAGTCAGAGAGATATATGCCCAAGTCTCACGAGAACAGCACAGGAAAGAGAGAGGCAATTTAAGAGAAGAGAAGAGAAGAGGAAAGAGAGAAGACACACACACACACACACACACACACACACACACACACACACACACACACACAGAGAGAGAGAGAGAGAGAGAGAGACAGACAGACAGACAGACAGACAGACAGAGACAGACAGAGACAAAGACAGAAAGAGAGAAGTGAAGGCAGTTTTACTTGGACTTTACAATTATAGATTGCAAGTAAAAACAGAATGAGCCGGAGTTAGTTTGAGGCTAAGCAGAGTAACAAGGTCAGAAGCTAAGAGAATCCAGTTTGAATCAGCTTGGAGAGGAGTTTGGGCCAGAACAGCTGTGTTGGACCAGCCAGCCAGATTTCAGAAAGAACTAGAAAGGGTGAGCTTATTCAGCAATGAGCCTCTAAGACTACATTATATCAGGCGAGTAAAAGTTACATGTACAGTGTAACATACAACTCAAGAGAAAAAAGAGGAAGTAAAGTAAAACTGATCACAAACTAATGAACACACAGGCAAAGGAAGCGAACATGTATTTCCTTTAGACATACAAATGGTCAACAGACCTTTGGTTCAACATCACTGGTAACCAAGGAAACATTAATCAAGTTGACAATAAGCTACTACCTCATACCCATTAAGGAAGATATAAAACCCCTGAAGATAGCATTATTGAGGAAGTAGAAAAATTTAATTATTTTTACATTATGTGAGTGAGAAATGATGCAACTATTATCAAAACCCTCAAAAATGAAAACCAGAACTTCTACATAATCAGCAATTTCAAACTTGGTCACTTAAGTAAAAAAAATAAAAATTATGTTCTTGAAGAGGTATTTGCTTTTCTGTATTGACTGCCGCATTATTCACAGTAACTGGATTGTATACACTGTGTATATCATCCCCTGATTTATGATTGATGTACTTCAGTAAGAGGAAGGCCTGTGATGTCGATTCCCATATATGTGCCCATAACCATGTATTTTCATTTATGTGAAGTTAATTGTAGTGGACAGGAATCAAGACGACGTCGAGGGTCACTGGGTGGTAGGAAATGGATTCCAATTATGTTCAAGTATGAAAGAAACAAAGAAAGACCTATCCCAGTATGCAGAAGCTTTTCTATCCTTTGAGAAGGCATTTCTCATATAATGTTATGCCTAGTTCACTTCAATAAGCCCAAGTATGGGAAAGCTAATATTCTTTCTAAGGGTTAGTGTGACAGTTAATGTGACAGTCAACTTGACAATGTCTAAAATAATCTGGGAGAAAGGTGTTTGGGCGTGCCTCTGAAGGATTACCTTGATAAGACTAATTGATGTGGGAAAACAAATTCTAACTGTGGCCAGGACCATTACTTGGGCAGGGATCCTGGACTACAACATCTAAAAACGTAGACTGCATCTGTTCATTGCTCTTTGTTCCTGACTGCATGCACCGTAAGCAGTCGCTTCATGCTGCTATTGCCTTAGCTTCCCTGCTGTGATGCACTGTGCTTTGAACCCGTGAACCACAATGAACCATTTTGTTCCACCATAGCAACAGGAACAGAAACTAAGACAACTAGTACATGCAGCATCATCGTTGTAATTCCTGACAGGTGGTTGATAGACTCTGATCCAGAGAAAACCTCTGGTTTCATTGTGTTGTATCCGTCTGTCCAGCAGAGCTTGGAGGGAGTCAGTGGTACGCATTTAGCAGAGGAGAGTACAGTTCTGAATTGCAAGCATAGATTTATTATGACACACAGGAGGCAACAAAGGAAGCAAAGAGCCCCAGAGGCATCAGGGCTAGATAAGTCTGTGCCATTAGGAAAGCTGCCTTAGCTGATGATATGTTTGCTGAAACATATGAGGTAGAGGGATTTTCTAGCTGAGCAAAGAAACTTAGGGGGTGGAGTCTAGGAGCTGTGCGTCTGCTTGTGCGCAAGTTGTCTGTAGCACAGAGCTCATACTCGAAACTCAGTTTACTTTTCACAGTTGGGAGTCGAGAGGAAAATTGATTCAAATATATTTTATATACCAATCTAGGCAATGGTATACAGTTATAATTACACAATTATTATTATCATCTCTCAGAACTTTATTATGAGACTCTGAATGTTGCAAATGAGTACCTTTCCCCTTGGGTCACAGAGGAAAGAGACAGTGAAGGTCATGCAACATATACAGTATTAATATAACCATTGTCCTGTGCGAAAATGGAAACAGAGGCAAGTTGCTCTTTGCAGGGTGGAGGAGCTAAGAAAATTAAAAAATAAAAACAAAAATGAAAAAAAAAACCCAGTTAATTTAAGCCATCAAATAAGGAAGTGAAGAACCTGTCTGTCCCACAGATCTTTGTTACAACACAGAGTTTCTCACAGGAGAGAGATACAGATTAACACATGAATCCTTCTCTGTGCCTCACTGTGAAAATACTTGAGAGAACAACTCCAAGGATGAAAGGTTTATTCAGTCTCATGGTTTAAGGACTCTTATCCATAGATGTTTGCCTTCTTGCCCTCAGGTAGTGCATTAGGGAAGCAGGAGCATGTGACTTGTTGAAAAGTATCAAGGGAACTGGGGTACAATGGCACCCCTCTCAGTGATCTACTACTTCCAAATAGGCATCATTTCTTGAAGTTTCCAGACATGCCAAAACTGTGTCACTTGCAGGGAACCAGACAGTCATGTAGCACGTAAGTCTGTGCAGGACGTTTCTCCAATGCTGCCATTCTTAGCAAGAAAAAGATGATGTTGGTACATAGAGCTAATCAAATAAGTTTTATTGTGGGAAGACTCTTCTCCAATTATTCGCATTGTTTGATGTTTAACTGCGGTTTCTAGAAAAGTGAGCAATTATTCTGTAATCCATAGAAGCTAAAAAACAACAATAACAAAATGAATAAACTAATTTTTCTCACAATTTTTTCACATTGCATCCCAATCGCAGTCCCCCCTCCTTTCTTTCCTCCAAGTCCTGCCTTTGCAAATTCCTCCCCCTTACCTCCCCCCTTTTTTCTCAGAGAAGGGGAAAACCCCCTTCTGTACCACCCCACCCTGGGACATCTAGTCCCAGCAGCACTAAGCACTTTTTCTTCCACTGAAACCCAACTAGGCAGTCCAGGTAGGGGAAGAAGATTCGATGGCAGGCAACAGGCAGAGACAGTCCCTGCTCCAATTGTTAGGGGACCCATATGAAGATCAAGTTATACTTCTACATATATGTAGTAGGGCCTAGGTCCAGCCTCTGCATGCTTCTTGGTTAGTGGCTTAGTCTCTGTGAGCCTTCACAGGCCCAGGTTAGTTGAGCTTGTAGGTCTTTTTGTGGTGTCCTTGACCTCTCTGTCTCAATCAATTACACCCCCTACTCTTCCACAAGACTCCCTGAGCTCGGCCTGATGTTAGATATGGGTCTCTCCATCTCTTTCTATCCACTGCTGGATGAGGCCTCTCAGGAGACAGTTATTCTAGGCATAACAGTATCATTGATAGTGTCAGAGGTTGGTTCTCTGCTCCATCTTTGTCCCTGTCACCTTGTAGGCAGCACTAATTTTTGGTTGAAGGTTTTCGACTGGGTTGATGTACTGCTCCTTCCACTAGAAGTCCTGCCTGGATACCGGAGGTGGCCACTTCAGTCTCTTCATCCCCTGCTGGTAGGAGTCTCAGCTAGAGTCACCTCCATAGACTCCCCATAGATTCCCTCATCTCAGGTCTTCAGTTGGTCCCAGAGACGCCTCCCACAGATTCCCATTCTTACTCTCAATGGACATGAGCCATAAAGTCCAGGGCCACCGCACTACAATTTACAGGCCCAAAGAAACTGTGTAATAAAGTGGTCTCAGGGGAAAGGATGTGTGAATCTCATTCAGAAGGGGAAACAAGTCACCAGTGGTGGATGAAGAGAAGGACCTGGGTAGGAGAGGGGCAAGGAGGGGTGTGGGGATGGTAATCAGGTGTGGGGAGGGAATGGTAGTCTTAAGAACAGTAGGATTGTAGTGATGGCTCAATTGGTAAAGTGCTTGCTATGCAAGCACGAGAACCTGAGTTCATATCCCAAGTTCCCACATAAAAGCTCCACTGTGGATCTTGTCTGTTATGTCAACACTGCAGGGGTAGGGAGGCAGGCAAATCCTGGGGCTTCCCTGACTAGTCAGCATCACTAAAATGTTGAGCTCCAGATTCAGTGAGAGCCATGGTCTCAAAAAATATAAGATAGACAGCCCTTGAAGAAGATGTCTGACCTTGACCTCCACATATGACCCTCCACATACACACATGCATGCATGCAATGTACACACACACACACACACACACACACACACACACACACCACATAACACTCGTGTGCATGGCAGTATTTTACATTTTCCAATGAATAGCTTTAATAACTGATGCATTGTTTAGAAGTTATCCCTGTATTCTGCATGTTCATTCCTTTTAAAAAGTATCTTAAAAAAATGAATTACTGAATTGCTAAACGTGAGTCCCACTCCTAAGGATAAGTCAGATTAGCTGGAGGCATTTCTTAGAAGGAACATGTGAATGGGAGAATTGAATGGAATCAGTAACTGTTCTCCTTAAGGAAATTACCTGGAATTCTTAATTTTTGTCATTATTAAAAATGTAAAATTGTTTAAAACACAATGCAAAGACTTCTTCCTTCCCTAAAGCATTCTAGCTACGTCATTCTTCTACAATATTAATTTTTATGAAGGATGGAGCAAAGCATGTGTCTTCTGAAGCTGAGCATAAGACACATAAAAGACAGAGGAAGTCACCAAAGCAAGTATGAAGCCCAAATAGCAAGAAAATCTGTCAGTTGACTCTACATCCAACATGAAAAGGCACGAGCATAAAAACTGAGGCTAGTAGCAATCTGGGGCTGGGCAACAGATGATGATGGGAAAGTGTTGACACGCATGTTTGACCTCACTGGGTAGATCAGCCTCATTTGTAGGCCTTCAGGAGACTTTCTTGGGGTGCATGTGGGAGATGGTTACTATCAAATCATGTAGTCGATCTTCCTTTCACAATTTCCAAACATCTCAGCAGGACAAAAGGCATGCATGGGTATAGTCCATCCAGGCTCCTTCTTTGTAACTTGCTTTGCTCTGCAGCTACACAGCTAATTTTTTTCTTTTACTAATTTTACATTTTTTTTTAAATTTTTACTAACTTTTAGGTTTATGAAACTGTCTTTACCTTGAGCATTTACTTTTACTTGTATCTTAATGTACTTCAAATGCATCAATATGGCCTCAAGATGAAATGAATCCCAACTATTTCTTGAAGCTCTTATCCATTCCCAGTATCCCAGCATTTAGCCTCCGTAACAGTTCTTTCTAGCACTTCTCACCAGAGTTCTTCTACTTGGCCCCTAATCTACTCTGACAGATAGGAACTAAAATAGTAATTGTGGGAACACTCTAAGTCTGATGCTGTAAGATGTCTTTGCTAAGCAATGGACATAGACAGTATGTGTAGCTTGATGTTCATGCTGCTCCACTCAACATTACTTTTCTTCCAAAGGACTGAAGAAGAACAACTGAGAAGCAAACAGCTCTTCACACATTGACTTTAACTCTCAAAGCTGTGAATCTGGCACTGGAAAATCCCTCCTGTCCAAAGTTTGCCTGGCACTATAGTTATAATGTGGTCCAGAAGACAGATAATTTGGTGAAATTATCTATTTGAGTTTTTTACTTAACTTTTAAGTGATGAGGAATATTTAGGTGGAAGAAATTAATGAAAATTAGCTGAAATATACAGAAATATTATAAACATATTTGTTATAAATTAAACTATAATGATTTACAGCTTTTGAGGTCTTAGTAGTCTCTCCCTCCCTCCCTCCCTCCTTCCCTCCCTCCCTCCCTCTCTCTTCTCTCTCTCTCTCCCTCCTCCTCTCCTCTCTTCTCTCTCTCTCTCTCCTCTATCTCTCTCTCTCCCCCCTCCTCTCCTCTTTTCTCTCTCTCTCTCCTCTATCTCTCTCTCCCTCCTCCTCTCCTCTCCTCTCCTCTCCTCTCTTCTCTTCTCTCTCTCTCTCTCTCTCTCTCTCTCTCTCTCTCTCTCTCTCTCTCTCTCAGCTTGGTAAAGGTCTTAGTAAAAACTGTTCATTTTCTCTTCCGAAACTACAATTTCTGGAAAGCATAGACTTAATTGTACAAAACACAACATTATGCTGTCCCCCACAAAAACAGCTGAATTCCCACCTACCCCAGGACCAATGATATAATAAAATTCTTGAGGGAGTGTTTTGGGGCTCACCTATGTTTTGTTGGTTAAGTTTCTCATTGTGTTTTCACATACTGATTCTGAAGGTTCTTTCCTATTTCCAGGTACATTTTTTTTAAATAGGTACCTGTATTTTATATGTGAAAAATAGATAAGTTCATTAGACGAAGTATCAAATGACAAAAATGATGCTTGAAAACAATATTTTAAGTTTTGGCTTGAGAAATCTTTTTTTTTTTTCTTTCTTTTTTTCGGAGCTGGGGACTGAACCCAGGGCCTTGCGCTTGCTAGGCAAGTGCTCTACCGCTGAGCTAAATCCCCAACCCTGGCTTGAGAAATCTTTAATAAAGACATATCTTTATCAGGGACTTGATTGAACTTGAGTGGAGAAAATACGCTTCACACAGGACTGAGGAAGGAATGGGCAAGAATATGTACCAGTTGTTGGGGGTGTTGTAGGAGACAATGTGGAGAATTGAAGCTGTGCTTCAATGACCTTCAAAGGCTGCCCAAACAGCCATCTTAGCACCAATGAGAAGACTCTGAAGTTCAGAGCCAAGGTAAAACATCATTGGGGAGGAAATAATTGAATTTATGGTTGCCTTAGCTTTTCTATTCTGATTACTTAACAAAAATATAATGATAGGGAGTAGGGAGCTAAGAAAAGACTTAATCCTTCTTTGAAAAGATTTTGTTCTATGAATAACATAAATTTTGAATTAGCTACTTAAATTCAAGGTAAGAAAATTTTGGCTAAAGCTTAAAGTCCCAGAGAGAGTCAGTCAGGTGTTGAAGATGTCAAGCCAACTTGTGAACCCTGCTTCCTTCTACTCTGCAGGTTTGGTTTGCATTCCAAGTTCCCTCAATTCTGTCTGCAGAATCCTCTTGAAATGTATAGGCTCTTAAGCAATTGCATAATCACTCACATTATCAGCAAGGTCCTTATGCCTCACATCTACAGTCTGGCATTTCTCTCAGATAGCTTAAAATGTATTTTGTTACCCAAAAATGCCAGTTCTTGGATTTAATAACAAAAGCTGGCAGCTTCTGCTTTACTGAAATAGCAAAGAACAACATTTCAAAGTTGTTTCTCTAAAATGTAGTGATGAAATAACAGAGCATTTTCGAATATGCTATGCCATTTGATTCTTATCATGGTTTTCGGAGGCAGTTGGGCAATTAGTAGCGTTTCTGGGAGAAATGGAAATCCAGAGTGGGTGTTTTCTTTAGTCATTATGGAGAGGATTGGGAGTAGCTCCCATCCGTCTCGAGTCTGTATGCATCGGGCTCTTCTCCGAGAGCTCTGTTCTGTGTCACGTGTGACTATCATTTCCAAGCTGTTCATGTTTCCATGAAATGGAGACTCTAGTCATCCTTTAGATTTAAAAAGTGTCACCAGTGTATAAATACTATCAAAAGTTAAATGTAGCAGTTCTCTATAGGTAAGTCTCACTAGTATAGCTATCCTGGATTCAAATAATTTTTGAAAGGTACACCTCAAGGAGGCTTGCTTGATGTAAGCAGCCTCTGAGAGAAAAAAAAAGTCTTTCTGGGAGCTTCTCATGCGTCAAAGAGAATCAGAAAGAGTCTCCAGGATAAGAGTTACTACAATCAGGAATAATTTGAAAGTACAGAATCAATTTTAGAAATTATTTTTACCAAAGTGTTTAAAAGGAAGACATAACTTGCAGTTCTTGAATCATTTTGCATCTTTACTGAGTTTTCCTTAGCTAAGGGAGAAAGCAGTCGCCTCACATTGAGGTTGATGTCACACATAGCCAACTGAGATCTTCTAATGCAGTGTCATTTGTCCTTAAAGGCTATTTTCCCCCCATGATTAAAATGTAAACAGGCATGTGAACACACAGACAAATATACTTAATGTCTGGGTATTTCATCTTCTTTCCTATCTGCTTATTCACCCTCCATCTGTTTTTCTGTCATAATATGTGACATTTTAGGTTTAAAGTTAATTTAAATGCAATACAATATTTGGATAAATGGTTATTTAGATACAAATAAATATATTTAAATTATTTTGAGCTGTTAACTTATACATATATTTTACCACAAACATTTAAACTACCATGAAATAACTATGTACTAGTCAGATGGCAAAAAATAAAAGTAAAGAAGATACTGTTAGACATAAAAGACCACATATGCTATTCTCAGAAATGTAAGGTAGCATAGTTATTTTGAAATGTTGCTTCCAGTAAGGAGTAGTTGCTTTCACTGAGATATCATATACAAATGGTAAGACACATACCTCTGCATTTATACCCAAATAAGAATGCACCTCCTGTCAAAAATTATAAATTTTTTAATGGCACAATTCATAATAATCCCAATCTAGATATTGCCCAAGTTCTTACTACCAGAATGAATGGATAATGTCCATTACCATCTTGTAATGAGATATTCTAAAGCAGTAATAGTAAACAATGCTATGACTCCTCTCTCTCTCTCTCTCTCTCTCTCTCTCTCTCTATATATATATATATATATATATATATATATATATATATATATATATGGCAAAGGAAGCAAATAACGTGTACTCTTTTAAGTAGTTCAGTGGAAAGGTACATGGAGAGCCATTGTTGTCCTGCTTCTTCGTTTTCTTTCTTGGATGTTTCTGTTGATTCTTTGAGAATTTCATATACTGTATTTTGATTATATTCTTCCCCCAACTTTCCCCAGGACCTCACAACCTCCCTATCAACCCAACTTTATGTTTTCCTTTATTCTCTCCCCCTACTTTGCCAATGGGTCCAGCTTTTGTGGGCTGACCACTCTGGGTGTGGGGCATGCCCTGAAGTGTGGTATGTAGCTCCTTCTCTCAGGAGCCATCAACTGCCAATGTCAGCTGGCATTTCACTGGAGGATTTCATTCCTACCTTCCTTCCTCCACACTGGAATTTTGTCTCTCTTGAACTTTACAGGTCCTGTACACGCTGTTACAATCCACGTGGGCTCCTATGTCATCTGTTTTTTGAGCCTGGAAAACATGATTTCTATGAAGTCATTCATAACCTCTGACTCTTACCACATTTCTTAGACCCTCCTTCTGAAATGATCCCTGAGCCTTGAGGAGAGGCATATGCTACAGCCATCTCATATAGGGCTGAGCTCTCCACAGTCTCTTAATTTTTGAACAGTGAGCAGCTATTCTCCGAATTAACTGTCTACTTCAAGAAGCAGATTCTTTGATGAGGGGCAGTCAGTCATTGACCTAAAAGGATATCAGTAAGCCATTAGGAGTTGCTTAAATGCTCTGTCCACCTATCAGAATAACAGTAGTAGCATTTCCTCTGGAGCCCATGATCAACATAGCCATGCCATTTTCAATCTCATTTATAGAGTCAAGTATGGGGTTCCTCCTGTCGTGTGGGCCTTAAAGATTCAAAAATAAATTGTAGGTTAATTCCATAACATTCATGTTATCATTGCACCAGTGTGTGAATCTTCCCAGGGCAGTAGAATGTAGCACAGAGCTGGGTAAGATTAATAATTATTATTCTCCTACAGGAGCAAGCATAGTACCTTCTAGCCTTTGGAAAGCTAACCCATAGAGATGAAGTTTTCATGTCAATATCAGCTAGATTTCTACATATTTTATGACATTAGAAATAGAGTTTACCAATCAATCTCTGGCAATAACTTGAACTTATGAGTTAATGGGGTGGCTATGGGACCCTATTGGACAACAATCCAAAAAGAGGTAACCCATTCATACCGCTGGGATTTTTATTTGGTAGCATGCAATATGTAGTTGGGGTGTTGGCCCTCTTCACTATTGGGTAACTACATTGAATCTCTGCATATTGGTATGTATATATATTAGGAAGCATTCGCAGTACTTGGTTTTCATGTATCTTTTTTTCATAAGGCCTTTAGTGTCAGTTATCCTCCACATATTCTCTTCTTTATGCTGTGTTGTCATCTAAATCATAAGAATGATGAATGGATTTGTGTTTCATTTATGTGAAAAATGTTATAATCACAGAGGCGTTGAAAGGTATGAAAGGAGCGTTATTTGAAAGACAGAAATTTTTTTTGAATTTTAAAATTAAATTTATTTATATTTAGCATTATTTATCCTTATTAGAAGTATTTATAACAGTGACTTTCAGATAATAAATGAGTATCTCTTTTTTTTATTTTTTATTAACTTGAGTATTTCTTATTTACATTTCTAGTGTTATTCCCTTTCCCGGTTTCCAGGCCAACATCCCCCTAATCCCTCCCCCTCCCCTTCTTTATGAGTGTTCTCCTCCCCATCCTCCCCCCATTGCCGTCCTCCCCCCAACAATCACGTTCACTGGGGGTTCAGTCTCAGCAGGACCCAGGACTTCCCCTTCCACTGGTGATCTTACTAGGCTATTCATTGCTACCTATGCGGTTGGAGCCCAGGGTCAGTCCATGTATAGTCTTTAGGTAGTGGCTTAGTCCCTGGAAGCTCTGGTTGCTTGGCATTGTTGTTCATAAGGGGTCTCGAGCCCCTTTGAGCTCTTCCAGTTCTTTCTCTGATTCCTTCAACGGGGGTCCTATTCTCAGTTCAGTGGTTTGCTGCTGGCATTCGCCTCTGTATTTGCTGTATTCTGGCTGTGTCTCTCAGGAGAGATCTATATCCAGCTCCTGTCGGCCTGCACTTCTTTGCTTCATCCATCTTATCTAATTGGGTGGCTGTATATGTATGGGCCACATGTGGGGCAGGCTCTGAATGGGTGTTCCTTCTGTGTCTGTTTTAATCTTTGCCTCTCTCTTCCCTGCCAAGGGTATTCTTGTTCCCCTTTTAGAGAAGGAGTGAGGCATTCACATTTTGATCATCCGGAAAGACAGAAATTTTGTATAGAGGTGTGTAGATGTGTGCGAGTATGTATATATCTGTACTTCTATCTCTGTGTGTAATTGTGTGGATCTGTGTGTGTATCTGTATGTGTGTGTTTATGTTTGAGAGTGTATATCTCTGTGTATATCTCTGTGTGAGTGTGTGCATCTGTGTGTAGTGCATCTCTCTCTCTCTCTCTCTCTCTCCCTCTCTCTCTCCCTCCTCCCCCCCCCCCGTGTGTGTGTGTGTGTGTGTGTGTGTGTGTGTGTGTGTGTTCAGGTTTCTTGATAAAAATACAGGAACATCAAAGCATGGTATGAGAAGAAAGCCAAGGCAGGGCAAAAGAAGGAGAAAACATATACGGGAAGTTAAACCTCATTTTTTCCTAATGTTATCTATCTATGCTTTTGATGTCTCTAGAATTAGAATGCAGTGGTCATCCAGTCCTTCAAGTGTTAGGACTTTGGCCATCACTGAAAGCAGGTAATTCCTGGTGTAAGTCTATAATTACCAAGTAGGTAGAGGATTATTCATTTCATCAGCTATGTCTGTATCTTAATTATTTAAGATTTATAAGAAATATACATACACAAGAGCTACCAAGCCTGAACAAGGCTGCCAGAACAAGGCTGTGGCTTAAAGTAAGAAGAAAATAGAGGAAATGTGCTAATTTTTGGAAAATAAGTAATGTGTCTGTCCTCAGAAGCTATAAAAGTTGAGGGAAAATGTCACCACTTGAGAGAAGTGGTGCTCTAAGAAGAAATCAAGACTTTCTCCTTCCTTTCTCCAAAATTTCTAGCTGGTTTTAAGTGATCCATAGATTTTGGAAGGTGTCTGCTGACCCTGATAAATGTAACTTCTGTAGGAATTCTGTCAGAAATATATGCTTCTGTTTCATATTTTGTCTTTCTAACTGAAACCTTGAAGTGTATCTTGCTCCAATCTGCTCAGTTTCACCTTAGTATTACCCAAGTCCTATTTTAGCTCATTTTCCTTCAAAGTTACACAGCCATTAGTCAATCAAAATGCACTTACTTTTTGGTTTTATACAGAGACACACGGAACTTGAAATTTTTTGACCTGAAAAGTGATTTCCCAGAGGTGTGAATTTTACCCCAATTAGGAAGCAAGAATATAAATGTGACCTGAGGACTTTATTGTTAAGGCAAGAATTTTGGGAGCCTCTTATAAACATGCCTTCCACTTGTGTGTTAATTCAGTTTCACAAAAGTACTTGCACATGTCGCATGTTTTTATTAGCATCCAAACTATCACCCTAGAGACCTGCTTTCTCTGCTATGGAACCTGAAGTTCTGACAGGGTGTCTTGTGTCTCCTCTACATCTTTGCAATGCCTGCCAAATAAGGTTATGAAAACAGGATTCCTTTCAGGTCAATTGTTACATGTTATGTATTTCACAAATATTAGAAAGTCCAACAAAATGAAGAAATTGGGTCAAAGAAAGATTTGTACGGGGAACTTGCTTGGTAGGCAATGAGTATTTTCCACTCTGCAGTTGGGTCACATGGGGAACTAGCTCTCTTAAGAAAGATCTCTGTTTAATGAATTGTGTCCTTGGCAATGGGGCCCACTTGTAAGTTTGTGGGGATCAGCCTTTGTCTTAAGGTCAGTCTGGGGATTTGGAGATTTCCATGGGACTCCCTTGACCAACCACTTAAACCCCTCCTCTTTACCTAACCTCTCTGGGTCAATGGATGCTTATCATTCACTTAATGGTTCATAGCCACTTATAAGTGAATATATATCATACTAGAATTTTTGGGTCTGAGTTACCTCACTCAGGATGATACTTTCTAGTTCTATTCATTGGCCTACAAATTTCATAATGCCATTTTTTAAAACAGCTGAGCAATGCTTCATTGTGGAAATATACCACATTTTATTTATATAGTCTTCTGTTGAGGGATATGTAGACAGTTTAGAGTTTCTGGCTATTATGAATAAAGCAGCAATGAATATGGTTGAGCAAGTGTCCTTGTGGTGTGATGGAGCATCCTTTGGATATGCACCCAAGAATGCTATAGCTAGGTCTCGAGGTGCATTGATTCCCGACATTCTGAGGAGCCACCATATTGATTTCCATACTGACTCCAACCCGAAATGAAGGAGTGTTTCCCCTTGCTCCAAATCCTCACCACCATGAGACGTTACTTGTATTATTGATCTTAACTATTCTGACAGATAGAAGATGGAATCTCAGCGTAGGTTTGATTTGCATTTCCCTGATGTTTAAGCATATAGAATGTTTTTACAGTGTGTCTCAGCCATTTGAGCACGGAGAAGTGAAGCTGGTGCCCACATGGAGCCCTTACCCGTGCATTCTAGTCTCTCTGGTATATGAGGGCACTCTGCAGGCTACCAAGAGAGAAACATGGGTGCTAACACAGCTCAAAGACTTTTGACCCACAATCCATCCTGACTGTAATATATCCTAGGGACATGGTGGCACAGAACAATGTCTGACTCGACTTAACACCCATTCCATGAGAGGGAACCCATCTGAGATTCTGCCTGGGTAACCAAGAACCAGTCACTAGATAGCCCAGAGACATGGGGTAAAACCAAATAAAACTGGTATAAAACATTAATAAAATGATTCCAAATGACATTCTGCTGTGATTGGTACCTTATCTAGTCATCATCAGAGCCTTCCTGCAGCAGCATATGGGAACAGATAGAGAGACCCACAGCCAGATTGTGTGTGTGTGTGTGTGTGTGTGTGTGTGTGTTTGCGCGTGGGAGAGAGAGAGAGAGAGAGAGAGAGAGAGAGAGAGAGAGACAGAGAGAGAGAGACAGAGACAGACAGACAGCCAGAGAGACAGAGAGACAGAGACAGAGAGAGACAGAGACAGACAGACAGCCAGAGAGACAGAGAGACAGAGACAGAGAGACAGAGAGGTCCTCTGCATATATTTTACCTACTAGCTTGGTATTTTAAGGGACTCCTGACTATGAGAACAAGTGGGTCAGAGACCATTTTGCCTGCTTTTTGGACTCTTTTCCTTTTGCTGGATAGTCATGTTCAACTTTGATATGATTCATTTTTGCCTCATCTTATTATAGATTGTATTTTCTCATGTTTGGTTGCTGTCTCTTAGAAGCCTGTTCTTCTCTTGTGAGAGACAGAAGGATAGTGGATCTTGACAGCAGGGGAGATGGAGAGGAGCTGAGAGGAATAGAGGGAGGAGAAAATTCAGTCAAGATGTATTGCATCAGAAAAAGATCTATTTTGAATAAAGGAAAAAAGGAAATGAGATGTCTCTGGATCCAACACTGCCCAACCTAATCTCAGGCTCAGACACATGAGGATGAAGCCCTAAGGGTAGAGCTGCAGGCAGCTTGGTGAGCATGTGTGGTATAAGAATATGGTGCGCGGGGCAGTCCCTTCACTAACCTGTTTTTAATTTAGTCTTCACTCAGCCAGGAAATAGTGAGCATTGGTTTTAGTGACTTGTTTTCTTATCAAGTATTTCGAACTTTAATACTATTCAAAATTATTGTAATCTTAGTGTTATTTGGTTCTGACTTGATGAAACCAACTGATGCTATGTGAAAATATCGGCTCATAATTCTAGTGGTTTCCTAGCTCAAGACTATGGTTGGTGACATTAATTATCAGTGATTTTATTTCTAAATTTTAAATGTAAAGCTTACAGTATCATTACCCTTTAAATAAGCTATGCTTTTTAAATTAACAAATGATTGTCCTTTGTGAACACAAAAGTATGTGTCTGATCGCGCTCAGGCTGACTGTGAATAAATGAGATGTACCAGACATAGAGAGACACATACTCCACGAGCATGAATAGAGCCTAAAGTCGAAGTCCGAGAAGCAGCAGTGCTTAAAGCTTAAAGCAGAAGCTATCAGAGACTTAGAAGGGTGTGAGTGCGGAGAGATACAACTCAGAGGTTACAAAACATTAGTAAGGAAGAAAGAAGATCTTTCTTCTAGAGCTATTGTACTATAGAGACTCTGGCAAAAGTCTGGATTGTTGAAAGTGGCTAAGCATATATATCATGTATACAATTGTAGATTTTATATCTTTCTCAATAGACTATATATGTATGTATTACTACAAAAAATAGTATCACCATAAGCTATTAGCTTCATCTTGCTCACAGTAATGTGTATATGCCAAAATATGCTATAACATATTTTATCAGTAAATTAAGACATATAAGGAAAGAAATAAAAATGATTTTCATTAGAAAACTAAGCAAAGATTCTGTTTCAACATGGCCCTGTGCTTGAATTATTACCTTTGCAACTCAGTAAGGCTGGTAATCTAGGCTTCATGTTTTGCAGAACAGTGGAAGATTGGTTCTCTGAGACAAGGCATGGTTAAATGAGCAAAGGAAGATCTTTTACAGGAAGCTTTGTCTTGTTCTTCAAAAAACTAAAACACGCTGAACGTTTGGGTATTTGTTTTTGTTTGAACTCAGCTAAGATAAAACACCATTCACCTGAGGCCAAACAATACTTCATTAGCAATCTAGAATAAACAAACACACTGAGGTCAGTCAGAGGCAGAAATTGACTGAATGAATTGGGCTGGTTGTTAAACCACGGAGGAAGGGACTTGCATGTCAGATTTGAAAATCTGATTTTTATTTCATAATGAGGAATTATTGAAGGCTTTGTAGGAATGTGCTAGATTTTGGCTTCCTGTATAAACAGAAGATACAGAGGGACAAAAGAGGTAGAGTTCAGCGTGGAGAGCTAACAGTGTGAACGTGAAGGATGAGAAACTCTGAAGCCCCAAAGTAATACGGTAGAAGTGAGCACGGGAGGGAGAAGAGGGTGTGAGAACTGCCGTGAAGACAAAGTGAATATTTATTTCATGTTGGCAATCAAGGGCAAGTGAACTGTGGAAGGTGCAAAAACGCTTTCAGCCTAGGGACTCAGGAGGACTGCGTCCCCACGAAATATACCCCGTTTACTTAAAGACGAGAGGCTGACCTTTGGTGGTGAATAAGAGTTCTAAGTTTGGGAACTGTCAATATTTGGGGTGGATATGGAAAGTTATGAACATAGATGAGCTTTATAGGGGGAAATAATTAAAGTAGGAGAAAAATCCATAGATTGTGCTTAGGATGATGCCAGGGGACAGAGAAAATACATGGTGTGTGTGTGTGGGGGGGTGACGGGAGCAGAAGAGGTTTTCCTGAGCAAAACCCCCGAGAGCTTTGATGCAAGAAGCTGTTGAAAAATTGAGTGCTGTACAGGAAGACAGAGACCAGAAAAAGCCAATTAATTGATTTGTTGGCGCAAAGATCATTGCTGACCTTGAGACAGCAGTTAGAGGTGTGCGTGAGAATGTCTGTTGAGTTTTAAAGAAGCGGATCGGGGAGTACGGGAAGCTCCAGGTGTATTTTATTTGTAAGGTTTGGCAGATGAAAGAAGCAGATAAATGCAGTAAGCGGATGTGCTGCTTAAGACTGGCACTGCTCTTATGCCAGACTGGGGAGAGACCGGTGGGGTACGCCGACTCAGGCAGCAATACGATGAATGAGTTCAGGTTACAGCTCAGCTCAGACAAGGAACAGGTACAGTGTCGCCAGCCTAGTCCAGCATCTACAGTGGCAAACCATTTGCTTGGGCCAGTGCTCCCGGAAGTACAAAAGGTCTTGCATGTTTGCAATGATTTGTTTGTTTGTTTGTTTTGTTTTGTTTTATTATTTTTAATGAAACATGACACTTACTTCAATAAAGACATTTCAAATTGCTTTTGCCAGATAAATCTTAAGGTTTATAATAAAGTAGTCCATAGATAAAGATTGATCTTGTCTATTATAACGTTACTCTTTAAAATTAGTTCTTCGCGAGTTTTGTATGTGTTTTGATCAGATTCTCACCCTAATATTTCAGAGATCTCCTTCGACTCCCTAAATTGCTGCTTTTTTTATTCTTCTTCCATCCAGTACATCCCCAAAGCAATGTCCTCTCCCTCTCCTCCTCCCATCCCTACCTCTCCTCTTCTCCCAGATGCACTCCTCCTCTGTTTCCCTCAGAAAAGAGCAGGCCTCCCAGGGATATCAAACAAGCACAACATAACAAGTCATAATAATACCAGGCATAAAGCCTCGTGTCAGGGCTAGGTGAGGCCACCCAGTAAGAGGAAAAGTTTCCTAAGAGCAGGCGAAAGATACCTCAGAGATACCTCAACTCCCACTGTTATGAGTCCTAAGAAAAACCAAGCTAATAACCATATCATATATAAAGAGAACCTAGCCCAGATGGGCTCTGCGACTACTGCTTCAGCTTCTGTGAGCCCCAAGCAACCCTACTTATTTGATTCTGTGGGCCATGTTCTTCTGGTGTCCCTGACTACTCTGGCTGTTACAATTATTTCCCCCCATCTTCTGTGGAGTTCTCTGAGCTTCAAGTGGAGGAACCGGATGAAGATCTCTAATTTGGGCTCTCTCTGCCCCTAATGTTTGGCTATGGGTCTTTGTTTCTTAACCCTTCAAGACCAATGTGTGCTGCTTGAACATTCTTGAGTATGTGGTCTTCCACTGGAGCTTGGTTGACTTAGCAGGGGCTGCACTCTTAGAGAAAACTGTCTCTCCCACTCCCAGCAGCTCCAGGACTAGGTATGGGATTATGTACCCAACTCTTCTTCTTTCCTAGATTTGGTCTGCCTTGGGCTGGCAAGTTTTGTGCATGCTGTCACAGCTACCATAAGCACATATGTGCAGGTACCCTGCTGTTTCCAGAAGATATCTCCCTGTATCCACCAACTCTGCCTCTTTATTCTTTTCATCCTTTCTTCCACAATGGTCCGCCAGCCTTGGGAGGAGAGGGTGTGGAGGTATTTATGTTCTTTCTTAGGGCTGAGCATGCTTCAGTTTTCACTTTCTGCACCTTGGACCATAGTGGGCCTCTTTGTTAACCATCATCTACTGCAAACAGATTCTCAGATGAGGATTGAGAGATGCATTGACTTGCAAATTTCATTACTTCCTTCCTGATTTCTGTCACATCAAATTTACTCATAAAATAGGTCTGAAATGGATAATTCTTCTCTTTTTTAGCATTGTGGTGAAATGCCTCTTTGACATTTATGGTTCAAAAATCATAATAACACAATATTATATATTTATAAAATCTTATCATTTAAAGTACTTAGGCAGTTACATGCAACTCTGAAGAACTGAAAAATGAATGGCTCAAAAATGGGAGAACTTTTCTTTATTCCTAAAGAAAGACCAGAAGCTGTGAAGGTTTCAATCTCTGTACTAATAATACTCATATTCATGTGACCTGGATAGTTGACCCAAATGGACAGCTTGACATGGTTCATTCAAGGACAGCCTGGGGACACTCACTGGTCCCTCTCTTAGGCTGTGATCTGGACTTTTAGCTTCCACCAGTATCTGTAGACTTTTCTAGAATATTGTGAAGTGTTGAGTAAATTTGGCACTTACTGGCCAGAAGTCCAGCTCCTTCACAGCTCATGGCTTCTTGTGTTAGATGCCTAACTCTTTGGGAGTCGGAACACTTTAGAAAGGACAGTTGACCCTGATGATGTTCCTCAGGACCATCCTCAGGGACAAGGTTGAGCAAGGACTGGTATTCCCTTATAATCTTCAAGATTTTGGCATTAATAACCAATTATCAGACTAGGAAACTAGTAAGATACCACAACCAAAGGGCAGAAAGGTGTAGTGTGTTTTGTCCAACAGAGCCAACATATTTTCTTGGGTAGGATGTACAGGCGACAGGCTGCCTGTAATGGGGAAGGTTACCCCCCTGTGGGCAAAAGTGACACCATGGCCTCTTTAGCATGTAGTATGAGGTATACTGGGTTGTGTACCAGTAAAGAACTAGATCTTTAAGCATGGAATGAAATATGGACCATACTAGCTACTCTTTTAAGAAGACCCCTACCATCATTTCATCATTTAGTCATTTGGAAATGATCCATGATGCTTAAAAAAATCACATCTATGCATTTAAGAAAATACTTTGTAAGTGTTAGTCTCCATTTCCCCAGGGATCTTTAAAAATCAGGCATTAAATGCTTTGAAATTTTCAGTACTTACCATGGAATGAAAACTAATAATAATGCAGAAAATTAGGAAATTTGATTAAAAAGTATTAAGGAAAAAGTGTTGTTCCCATGCCATGTTCTACTTCTCCTATCCATTTGAATTTTTTTTTTCTGTTGCTGGAGATTAAAGCACAGGGTTAGATACTTTAGTACGTGAGGGGTTTTACAGATTGGATTCACAGTGCTATACATGCTTGGTTGGCCCAGCTTAAAATTAGTTTCAGGAAACTACTGAGAAGGCTGGCATGATGTCTCTTAACATATAATGTTCCTACTAGGCTTACTGATATTGGTTGCTTTTGGAGAGAAACCCTCCAAAGCAACTACTGTGAACATTGTACCCAGTGCAGGGTCCATGAAGGAGAGTTCTCCTGAATTGACATTTGACCCTTCTGTGCAGTGAGTCTCAAGTTTAAGTCTCACAATCCTCGAGGACCTTGTTTGGAGAGACCTCATCACTCAAGCACTCTCAGAGAACTCTGATGGCTAGGGCCATCTCGGAATATGTTTACAATTCTGAGGGCAAGTCTCTGTTTCAAATTTTTGTTGTCATTGACGTTAACTTTTAATATTTATCATGATGAATTGGAAGAGTAATGATAAATACTGAAACAATTTCACTGCCTTGAAATAAGACTTATTGGAAACATTTGTTCATTCACAAATGAGGTTTGGCTTTCAGCACGATTCCAGGTCACCGTATTCGCCCTCAGAATATTAAAATTGTAAATCTAAATGAATATTAAATGTCTTCTTTATTAACATAATAGGAGAAATTGCAGCCTCATACTCTGCAAACAAAGTTGTTGCTGTTATTGTCATGTGATATTTCGTAGTGTTTGTGAGAGTTCAACAGAGGACACCCTTCCTGCTCTTATGGACCATCATTGCTTCAGAACTGCCTGTGACACTATACGCCATGATCAAAGAACACAGAAGTCTGTCAAGTCTGTGTTATGTAGAAATGAAACTCAACTGAAGAAATACAACAAAAACGCTGCCAAACGCCTTTAATGAAGAATGTGACTACTTTGTGTTTTAATTTGTATATAAGGCAGAAAGCCCATTTCAAAATCTGAAGTTTTGCAGCAAAATGCCACTAATCTTAGTGTATGTTTTGAGTTTTGACTTACACCTACATCCCCCTTTTATGGGTGAAGTTTATTGTCCCATTTGAAGAATGATCTAAATATTGTGATTGTTTTTCTCCATAAACCCACAACTGGAAAACACCTGTATTATTAATATAGAAAAATCTTTGTACCTTAAATAATATGATTTGAGCATAAAATCCCCTTCATCTTTAATAGTGTGCGTTCACTAGACACTTTCATTCCAGTGGGTGGAGATGTGGAAGGATCCACCAAGGACTTTGATTTTCTGCCAGGAAATGAGACCTTCCCAGACGTGGATTATGTCTTGTGAGTACTCTCCTAGTCTTACTTGGAAATATTTGATGGAATTATCAGTCCATAGTATTCTACAAAAGAAGTGAGCAAGAAAATTTCAAAGGTTACACTTATAATACACAGTGTTCCTACTGAACTGTCAGCTCCAAGAGTGAATCCTTCAGTAGTAAGTGCTTGGAACAAGGTCTATGGGGGAGTTCTGTGACATTCAAGAAACTTCCAGCTCCCCAAAGGACCAGTATAACAGGCAAACATGCTATTATTTGAATTAATGGGCTGACCTATGGCTCCAGCTGCATATGTAGCCGAGGATGGCCGTGTTGGGCACCAATGTGAGGAGAAGCCCTTTGGATCCCCCCATTGTAAGGCAATGTGTGTATGTGGGGGAGGGCAGGAAGTAGGGGTAGTTGAGGAGGAGGAACACCCTTATAGAAGAAGGGGAGAGAGATGGGATAGGGGGCTTATGGATGGGAAACCAGGAAGTGGAATAACATTAGAAATGTAAATAAACATATCCAAACAAAAAAAAGAAAGAAAAATAAGAGCTTGAAAGTTAAAGTATTATCACAAGACAACCATAGTTAGGAAGGGGAGGAAGAGAAGTTGTACATGATTTTGATTCTAAAACTCATGGACATTAGAATTACATGGAATGATTTTGTTCTTTGCTCTTTCACATAATTTTCTTAAAACCGGAGTTTATCTACTTCACTTTTAAGTCAAATTCTTGAAATTAACAATATAAGGAATAAAAGTACTTATGTGATAAGGGTTAGTGATAAATGATATCATTATTATGTTCTGTATGGGTTCAAAACCCACAATTATAAAAGATAGGAATTTAAACAGATACAACCATTGAAAAATATTATAGATGTTTTTAAAAGAATTTAAAAATATTACTTCCATATGAGATAGCAATTTCTTTTCTGGGTTTACATCTAAACACAATGAATTAGTGCACTGAAAAGACACCTTTATCTCTATGTTCATGGCAATGCTATAAACAACAACAAAGACATGGTATAATCAATGCACACATAGATAAAAAAATAGTACATGTATATGTTAGATAGATTTTGACAAGACCCTGTAATTTAAAGGCAAAAGACAAATATTATGAGTTTTTGTTCACATAGAAATAGATTTTCATTTACATATGTGATGGTCATCTAGAAAAAGGGAAATATTTTAAGAGGTAAGAGAAAAGAAAGAGTAATGGAATGCATGTGGCATGGAAAGGGGACCATGGAGGAGGTAAGAATGAGAGGGTGGTAGGGAAGTGCATGAGAGGATGAGTAACACGGACAAAGTCAAAGTGCCAGAATGGAACTTATGACTTCATTTGCTAAGTATAAGACAACTAAAAACAGGAAGATAGAAAAGAGATACATACATTCTCATTAGAAAAATGGAAAGTGCATAGAATAAAACAGATGCGATTTAGCTTGAGTTAGCCATCACACAGTGTGGAAATATTTAAAAGTATTATGTTACGTATTTAATATATATAGTTTTGTTCATCAATTACAATAGATGGCTAAAAGTCCAAAATATGCACACTTCCTTGTACATACATACACACACAGACTATGTTCTTCACAAGTTGCAAGACTGGTGGTTATGGGCTTGCAATTATTTTAAGAAATAAAAGATCTCTTGCTTGTTTATAAAAAAAACAAATACCTATGGTGATGGATTAATATCCAGTAAATGACTAATAAAAAGTACTCTACTAAATGTTTATTTCCAAATAATTCCATTTTCATGGAGAACTGGTATGGGGGCTAATTATAGATGGCAATATTGACAGAGCTGCTCCATTTGTAAGTGAAGAACATTGAGTAACTGGACTGATAGGATAAAGTGACATTTTCCACTGGGTTGCTCACATTCTAAATTGTACAGTCTTAAATGCCTGATGGAGTAATTTACATTACGAGCTATCAAAGCTCCATTACACAGGTATTTTCTTTTTTTATAGAAAATAAATTTTAGAAGTAAAAATCATCTTTGTCTTTACATATTTCTAAGATGTTCAATTTTCTATTTTAAAATTTACTGCAGATATTATTATTATACTGCATAGATAATGACAGTAATGCATTAGCCCATAGTCCATTTGCCTTCCTTTCATTATGAAATGAGGTTTAATAAGGACTTTACGTTTCATGGAGGAAAATCATTATTGCTATGATGTTTATGATGATGATGATGATCACAATGTTTTTAGTATTTTCTTCCTTTCAGAGATACACTCCTGGTGAATATTTCTATTTTCTCCCCCCCCCACTCTGTGTGTCTGTTTCTGTCTCTCTGTCTCTGTCTCTCTCTCTGGGCCAAGTGAGTTTCTGTATAGTTGAGGTTAACATTGAACTTCTGTTCTTCAACAATCTTAGCTTTAGGATTCTGATAGAGCAGCCTGGGGGGACATTAGGACTCTTTCCTAACAATTTTGGAATGTGGCAGTTATGACATTTTATAACTTAAGGAACAGGGGGTGTGTTGGTTTTTACATAGCATAGCTCACACTTACCTAAGGCTTACAACATGCCAGACATTAGTCAAACTATTTTACATTTTACGAATGCAGGCACCGTTCTGCTTTGCAGGCACTGTCCCTGTACTGTTCTGTTTTCCATGTAGCTGCACTACTCCGTTTTACATATACAGACTCTAACCCAATTGTTGAACAGTTACAGGTACTATTCTCCTTTCTACCCACAGTCACTATTCTTAGATTACTGCACTTAAAATCTATGTCAATCCTTTGAAATACATAAATATTTCAAGGGCAAAAGCACTACAGTTGGGAGTTCTAAAATAAGCCTGTGTGATCTGTGGACCTCTGTAATTTCTTTAGGCTGGAAAAAGCTGCACTGGATTCCTTGTTCTGTTGCTATTGTTTTGAAATTTTGAATAATTTTAAGCCAGTAACTATGCATGGGGGCCTAGGAGATGAGTATTGCATTCTCACATGGTGAAGGGAAGAGGAGCAAAAGGAGATAGCATTAAATCCAGCAAACTATGTAACTGAAGAAGGCACTGAGAACTTAGAGTTTTCATTGTCTATGTTAAGTGGTCTGACCATAAACTCCATGTCATTCAACCTATACTATACAACTAATCCACTATGGTGATTTACTCACTGAAACCTCTCAATGTCAATAGAATACATTCATGTTTGACACAAGTAATTCTCAAAGCAAATTTGTTTCATTGGACAGATAAGGGAACTAAGGCACCTGGAAGTTAAGAACCCCAAAGATCAAACTTCCAGTCTACCACTCCAAGGAAGATTGCCTTCCTTATTAATGTTTATATTTTCCTAGAAGCCCCAATTAACAATGAATGTTGTAGCTGAAGATTAACAGGAGAAATAAAGATAGATATAGTGACAGTGTTATTTTTTGCTTTGGGAGATTAAATTTTATAATAGAACAGCTTTAAAAGTAATTATCTATTTTTGTTATTGTTTCAGTGAACAGGATTGCCATTTTGCAATGCATGTTTTTTTCCTAAATTCTAAGAAACTTTTGTTACTTAGCTCTATGCTACAATTTCAGATTTGAGTATTAAACACTTTAAAAACAATTTTTTTTGGTAAGAAATTTGGGGCATATCTTTTATTTTCTTTAGAATTTTGACAAACTTAGACATGACTTGATTTTTACTCTGTGGTTAGAATTGGATTGTGGATTTGTCCAGGGTAGTAGACAGCTTATGTTTCTTAACCTAATAGAATCAAACAGCTCCCTGCACTCCCTTAAATGACCGATGCCTTAAAAATTGCTACAATAACTATTTCAAGCAAAATTTTTTCACTCTTTAGAAGTATTAGATAGTTTATCTATTCCTAATAGAATAACTCATTTTTCCCTATATTCCCTGTATTAAGATTGGCAGATTTAACTCTATTGTACAGATTTGTATTTCTCCCCATGGCAGGCTTTATGCCAAGACTTACAGACTCAGAGATGAATCAAATCTAGACCCTGCTTTTCGTAAGCTCACAGGAACATCAACATATGAACAGAGAGAGTGATCCCATGGGAGAACAGAGGCTTCCTAGTATAGCAGATGAGTAATCTGCCTGTAGTCAGTGACTTTTGGGGAAGCCAAGAGGAAGAATTCATTAGGGTGAGTAGATCCAAGTAGATCCAGGAACACGAAGTGCCATCCTCCCTAAATCATGTTGTGTAGGTGGGTATGGGGAAGAGCTGGAGGACCATTCAGGCATAAATTTATTTTGCCTGGTAGGTGATCGTGAGGCCAGCAAGTTTTGAGTCAAGGGAACCGAGGCTGCAGACGCTTTCTGTGCTGCCACATATGTTATGGGTTTACAGTAAGCATCTATGAATATTCTTGTGACATCACAAACCATACAAGAATCCCATGAACAAAAGCAAAATATTTCTACATCCTTAGATAGAGTTTTCTATTTAAATGGAAGTACAAGGAGCCATGGAACCAGGTTTTTATTTTATTTTTAATTTACTCTTCAAACTATTAGGAAAACTGGTTACCAAATTAAAAAACTGGTTACCAAATTAAAAAAAACAAAACAAAACAATGAGAACTATTAGACTTGAAACTATCCTGCCTGGGGTTATATCTATTAAAAATTCAGAGAATTTTAGTGTTCTTCCTAACAAAGATAGACCTGTTTTTACTGACTCATTTATCCAGTGCCATGGTTTTGTGTTCTACACCTGTGCCTGGACTTATCTGATCCAGAACTTACTCCTGGGTTGCAGAATGAGTGTCAATTTCCATTTGGATGTTCATGCAGTCAGTAGACAAGTTCAGAATCTAGCCCCAAGACATCCTCAAGTTTCTTCCTTAGGAACACATGGCCTTGGTAATCCACATAGTTGCGCTTATTTCCACATCTTATCCCTGGCATTCAGCACTTCCTTCCCCTCTACTTAAAGTCTGATATTCCTTTGGCTCTCTCCTTAGTTTTAGCCACATTTCTTTTGCTGTGAATTCACACAGAACGGCCAAGGACAAACTTTAGTTTGGAAAGTCAAATCGTTGGTCCAAACTGATGGCCTAAGATCTGTTTGAGACACCTTTCTAAATCCATCCCCCACCCCCTCTCTGTTTGAGATAGCTGCTCTGTTTGTTATTCTAAAAGCTTTCTGCATAACTCATCTCTTACAGAGCAAAAAGCCTAGTTTTTTTATTTTACATATCAATTCAGTCTTTACCTCAGGTTCTCTTTTGATTAACCCACGAATCAGCATCCCATGAATCCAGCCTCTTGATTCTTAGAAAGAGGTAGCAAGCACAAGCACAGACTGTAAGGCAGTTGAGTGGGACCCTGCTCTGAAGTTGCCTGAATTAGCTCTGTCCTAAAATGATCTTGAACTCAGAAATCCACCTGTCTTTGTAATCATAAACAAAAAATATATTTCAGTGGGTTCTTGCCTTGCAATCACTACTCCCTAAATCTCTTTTTTTTGTTTTTGTTTTTTTTGTTTTTTTATCTTTATTAACTTGAGTATTTATTTACATTTCGATTATTATTTCCCTTCTGGTTTCCGGGCCAACATCCCCCTAATCCCTCCCCCTCCTCTTCTATATGGGCTTCCCCTCCCCATCCTCCCCCCATTACTGCCCTCCCCCCCAACAATCACGTTCACTGGGGGTTCAGTCTTGGCAGGACCAAGGGCTTCCCCTTCCACTGGTGCTCTTACTAGGCTATTCATTGCTACCTATGAGGTTGGATCCCAGGGTCAGTCCATGTACAGTCTTTGGGTAGTGGCTTAGTCCCTGGAAGCTCTGGTTGGTTGGCATCCCTAAATCTCTTTATCTACTTTAGTAGCTTTCTCACAAGCTGGCTCACAGTACAACTGCTTCTGTTCCATGAGATCTGTGACGCTCCTTACACAATTTTTATTGCACCCTTCTATTTTGTGTAGTTGAGAAATCATATATTTTGAACTCATGTTTTCAATGTTCTTTCCCAAAGCCTTAATTGCAGTCCTGAAGGTTATAGCATTCTATCCTTTTGTTGAGACATAGACACACCCTCACCTCCTGAACTTGTGCTATCTATGAGTATCACGGAGTCATTTGCCTTGGTAGAAAGGACTATATTTGAAAGAGGAACAAACAAGCATTTTGCCCACAACAACCATTGACCTCCTTGAAGTTCATGTCCTGCTGGCTCTGTTCCAGGGGCAGGAACTCTGTCATGCCCTCCCTTACACATAGCCAAGCAGGATTTAGCACAGAACCATCATTTTCTACCAAACATTGATTTAGCTTTCCCGATGGCCTTCTCCCCCATTTTCCTACTTCCTTTTGAGTTTTTCTCCAGATTCCACTCACAGCATCCTTATTAAGTTGAAAATAGTTTTAATCTTCATTTCTTTCAGACCAATTAAAACGAGTTCCAAATTTCCATAGAAGATGGAATGGATATATCTCTAGCATATGTTCAGTTTTATCTCAGTCTTGACTTGGGCTGAAGCACATGCTGATCCCCATACCTAAAGGCATTTCTGTGGAGACTACATGGTTCATCTTCCCGGACTCTGAATATTATTTCTCTACTAAAGTCATTCTTTGCATGTCACTATAAGAGTTCTTCGTCTAAGAAACCTGTTAGCTTTAATTACTCTTTATTTATTTACTCTCTGCCTCTCCACAGATTATCAACTTCTTGAGGACCATGTTGTACTTGTCATTCATCTCTATGTATGCCTACTGCCTAGTACAATGCTTGACATTCAATACCTCTTAATATGTGAACTAATCAAGGACTTCTAGAATTTGCTAGATGCTTCCAAAACCTTTATCTTGCTTTACATGCCTTGGTTCTTCCACTTCCTAGCCCGACATTCTCTTCCTACAATGTTCTACTCTTAGTACTTCCACTCAAGTCTGATGATCTCTCTGCTCGAAGTCAGAGACAGTTTCCATTGAAGTGTCACCCATTAATGGAGCAGAACTCAGGAGAGGTAAGAGGTGAAGATGCTCTGTTTTTGCTGCACATAGAATTTTTGAATCTCTTGCCTGAAATTTAAAGTAGATTTGTCACTTTTTACAGACTCTGTATTTATTTTACAATTAAAAGTATATGCTGGGTATCACTTTGTAACTTGTGCTGATGTAGATATATTTAAATTTGAGCAGGTACCTTATTTAAGTCATCTCAGATTAATAAACAGTTCCTTCTTTCTTCATAATAAAGTCTCCTTAAACATTGTAAGGTGCCTACTTCCTCACCTTTCCCTTGGCTTTGCTCTGATTGGCAGTGCTTCTTGGTTTCTTATATTCATCCCAATTTCACTTCTAGAAGGACTAGCACTTGCATTTTGCATGAACAAATTCTTTTATTGTTCTATACTGTGCTGTAAATGTCCCCTTTTCTTCCTTTTATGTCGTGAAATGTCTAGCATCTCTGGACCTTTCCCTCTTGCTGCTTGGAGTCATAGAAAGAAACAACTCTTGATTTTTTTCCAATACACTTCTTCTAGTGGAAAATGAGTTTATCCAGAACTTTCTGTTCCATAATAATAGGTTTAGATGTAAATGATGCTTTTTGTCCACTGATAGCTATTAGATGTCTCTGTATGCCCTGCACTATTCTATCTGATTGAGGTACAATGATGAACAGACCAATCTTTTGAAATCTATAGTGCTTTATTTTTCCTCACCTCACTTGTTTTTCAGACAAGCTTTTGAAGGGAACAATGTTGTTCTCACTTAATGCACCATTAAATTGTCCCCAGAATGACCTGATCCTTTCTTGTTCAAAAATTATAAGGGCATTGCTGTTTATTCCCTAGTAATAAGGAACAAACAATTGTATTTGAGGGCATAGTTGAAAACATTGACTGAAATAGTAAGAATATATTTTTAATCTTTTCTCTGAAATTTGAGCAGCCAATACTTAAATGATAAAATATTAGCAAAATACTAACATCTAGAGGAGTGAGTCAGTGCTGGTGAGTGTAGATCTGGAGAAAGAGTGAAGGGGTTTTAGGATAGACATTGGGAAGAATATCTGGTGGGATAAAAGCCTTCCTAATCAGTGCAGGAGGAGCTCCAGAAGACTAAACCTGTGGTCCTTAGGAGATTTGGGAGCCAGTGATGGAAAGTTTGTCTGTAAAAAAAGATTGGTCTCTGGGAAGCAGAGAACTGTAAGAGTGAGTGAACTGGATCTGGTCAAAACTTTGTGAATTTGCAAGAAAAGAACAGAATCCAGATGTCCTGGAGATGGAGTTTCAGACCCTACTTCCTCACACTTAAGCTTTACCTTCCTTGTTTATAAAATAAGGGATAATAAAAATTTCATGAAGTTAAAAAAAAGAGGGGGCAACTCTCTTTACCTTACAATTGCACAGTTTTCCTGGGACCATTACAGTCAGTATGTTCATTTGGTGTGTTCATGTTTCAGTCATGTGTAGCTGTATCATACTTAAGGATGCTACCAGTAGCCAAAAATATTCCACCAAATTTACAAATGTAGCAGCTGAGCATGATCAGTAGAGGGGAGTCCTACCCTTCAAGGAAACAAATGCATAGATATTTGAAAGGAAAGCAGGGTGACTTAACCAAGCCAGCTCAGTCTGCCAATTAGGGTCTCAAGGTAGATAGTGAGGATTGGAAAGAAAAAATAATTTGACAACATTATAACATGACTCCAGCCAGTCCTGAGGCTGAAGCGGGTTTACTTTTCTCCAGTCTGCTTTTAGTATTCTAAGTACATAAAAAGAGTAAGGCCAGTTGTAGGTCAAGGAACAAACAAGGCAATAAATAAAAATAGTCAAGGAAGAAACAAAGTCCCAGGTGTTATCAAGATGATCAAGATCTTGAGCCTACTTCCTAGTCCTAGCCCAATGACAAATTCCTGCCAAATTCCTAGAAAGCAGTCCCAAAAGCTCTCCACAGTGACACAATGTCTGACATTAGCATAAAATGATAGTTTATCTTCTTATCCACAAATATTATGTGTAGATTTTAGAATTTCCAATAGCTAGAAATATAATATTCTATATGTGCAACAAACTTATAAAATCTGTAACTGTTACATTAACTTTCACGATAAACATGACACCACCACTACCACCACCATCACCACTACCACCATCATCATCATCATAATTGTCATTGTCATCTTTATGTCTAAATGAAGACACTGAAGCACTAGAAGAGTGACACATCATGTCACAGATAGACTCAAGAGTTTATAGATTTCTGTTCTAGTAAGTAACTAGTTTTTATTTGCTTGCATTTCTGTTTTTGTTTTTAACTGATAAACTGCCTGATGAACTCAACATTGTCAAAGTTATACAGTTTTCCGAATTTTTAAGATTTCATTTTCAATGTTGTATATGTATGCATGGGAGTGCATGTAAGAGCAGATGCCTGTGAAGGCCAGATGTGTTAAACTCCCTTGGCCTTAAGGGTGGTTGTGAGCCACTCTCTGGGTGCTGGAAAGCAAACTCAGAGTAATACATTCTCTCAGCTGTCAAGTCATCTTTCTAGCCCTATGGTTTTCCACTTTAAAAATTGTTACTTAATTTTTTTTTTAAAGTCCAATTTTAGTATAGTTACTTTAATTTTGACCCATTGATGAGTAAGGAAATAGAATTCCTGTTTCAACACAAATTTATTGTTTTGCTTTTAAAGATACTTTAAAAATATTTATGTGCTATGAATGTGAGTGCATGGTTGCGTTGAAGGCACATGTGTCGAGGTCAGAAAACAGCTGGGGGAATTTGTTCTCTCCTCCTATCCTGTGGGTTCTGAAGATCTAGCTCAGCCATCTTGCTGGCATTGAATTCTTTACTTTTAGGAAAGTGTTATTCTGTGCAACTTTTAGTGCAGTGATATAACAATGAACTGTTAGGTTTTATTTCTTTATTATTTTATTTTCCTAGGAGTATTAAATTGAAGTGTGAGAGACTTCTATTAATTCTAAAAGTAAATTAGTATATCCAAAATTAATCAAAGATCATATATTAACTACATGGCTGACATAATTTTATGAATGTTTCTTTGTTTATAATTTCAAGTGAGAGGGGATAGTGCTTAATACATCTTTTATACTTTTCTCGTTTAATTTTCTCTTGATTAACACAATAACTTTCTCTATAGACTTCAACCTTAGAAGCTATAACTGAGACATCACTAAATGCCTCTAATTTATTAGCCTCATTCTAGAAAATGGTTTCATTCTGTGTTTGAAGGTGGTTTAGAAGCCCCTGGACTACAGGGTCAGTATGATCTGGCCTAACTAGTTGATGTGGTTGCTATTTACCATGCACAAATATCAACATTATGATCTCAACTGCAGTATTCTTTTTGTTAATCACATTTCCTTAATTTCATCATGTTGTCATTTGGTTTCCAAGCATATTCTCCATTTTGTCATTCATAGCTATTCTGAAAGCTGTCCACGTAGATTAGAGACTATCAGGTTGGCTGAAAGAAAGGAATAGAAAAACACTTGTCTTTTGGAGATTTTGTTTTCACTGACTGAAACACAAAAAAGTAGATTCTTGTTGCTTAACAGATTTGAGAACTGAGCGTGAAAATGTTAGAAAAATGTACTAATGTTTAAAGCTTTTAAGTCAATTTGCAGGCTATTACCCAAAGTATCCATTGACCTGAGATATTCCTAGATATTGTTGACATAGTTTTATCAATTCATTGTCACTGATATATGGACTAATATAGTCAAATTTAAATGGACCCATGAAGAACTATGAACATTCCTGCTTGTCTCTTAAATTCTGGTTGCATTTCTCAGCCTTGTATTCCTATATTCCTCTCTCTCTCTCTCTCTCTCTCTCTCTGTGTGTGTGTGTGTGTGTTGAAGGGGGTGAATACTGAATTCTTCCTGGGACAATGGTTATGTTCTGTCATTAAAATTCTTATGAGAAAGAATATTAGTTATTTTTTACATCACAGTGACCTAATGTGTGAGAAAAACAACTCAAGGGTGAAAAGCTCTCAGGGAGAACTTTCCCTCGGGATGGAGACCCTCTAACTCTAATGACCAGACCGAGACACCACAGGATGCAATCAGCAAGAGGATTTGGTTTATTGTCGGGATACACAGGCACAGGCACCTGCAGGCGCTTCAGTCACTCGGGGGACTGGCGTGCCCCACGGAACCAAGGATGGGCTTTTTATAGGATTTTGGGGAGCAGAAGCAAGCATACAGAAGCAGATGCATGGTTACAGGGATATAATTGGTGGATTCTAATGTGGCAAGGGTTCAGCCCGGGGGCAAGTTTCTTAGCTACCTTCCTGAAACATAAGGACTGACTCGGCCCCCCAAGGGTTCAGCCCGGGGGCAAGTTTCTTAGCTACCTTTCTGGAACATAACGGCTGACTCGGCCCCCCCCCCCACCAGGGTGTGGGACCTCTCCCGGGGCTTTTCTCATTGTCAGGTGCTCAACCGCAGTCGTCCTGTTGCCAGGCCTTCAACCAAACACATCTTGCTTGGCAGCCGCTGTGTACTCAGTGTTCTAACCTTTCTCTGAACCAGTCATCTTAAGTACAGCCTTGCAAAATGGCATTACTGCTGCTAAGCTGGGGTCTTTCAAAGGGCAGGTTTGTTTTGGTTCACAGTTTTAGAGAACATAGTCCATCAGGGTGGTGGTAAGAGAAAGTATTGGGAATAGATTACCATGACAGTAACATGTGGCAGAGGTGCCTCACACTGTGACAGAGTAGGAAACAAAGAGTGTATAACCAGGAACCTGACTATTGAGATCTACTTCTGCTGATTAGATGCCAGAAGAAGTTCTGAACCCCTGGAACTGGAATTATAAATGGTTATGAGCTGCCATGTGCAGACTAAGGATTGAACTTAGGTCTTCTGGAAAGGTAGCTGCTGAGTCTGGCTTGGCCATGGCAGGAATGGTGTGGCATGGTTCCTGCTCCTAGAACAGAGCTAGTAGGATATGGGCCTCCACAAATGTCAATGGTTGTTGTGGGTATAAGGCCTATTTGTATAAAATTACACATATTTTACTTTATGTTCCTCCTTTGGGAAATAGTCTCTCTGCAAGGTTATTGGGGAGGGTTCTCCCTGCCAAAATTAATAAGTCCATGATAATTAGAAACACTGAGTCCAGAAATTGAGGGAGCGTCTAATGTCTCATCAAAATGGTAGAGTATGGTGACCTTCAGGATAACTCTTAAGGCTGTGAGAAAGAACCCTGAAAACCTGAGTTCGAAAATAAATAATTTCTCAACTATGCCGAAGGATGCAATATGAATTGTATAAGGAGTTTTACAGATTTATAGAAACGGAGGCAGCTTGTCAGAAAGATACTAAGGAAGGAGGTAAAGAGAGTTAAGGAGTGGTTACCACAGGGCAAGATGCCATCCAGCTCAGTTATTGTTAATGCTTAAAAGGAGGGCAGATTACTGAGTTCAAGGTCAGCCTGGGACAGAGGAAGTTTTAAATCCAGGCCCAGGAATGCTAGGAATGGTAACTTCAGGATGGTATTCCAGCTAGCTTATTCTCTGTGCTTAACTAAGGCAGGCAGATCTTTCAATTCTTTTGCAAAGCTAAAGAAAATATGCTTGCTGTCTCTTTCTAAGAATCAAGGATGATATTTTCCCCACCTGGGGATCTATCCTATATACAGCCACCAAACCCAGACACTATTGTGGATGCCAAGAAGTGCATGCATGCTGACAGGAGTCTGATATAGCTGTCTCCTGAGAGGCTCTGGAAAAGCGTGACAAATACAGAGGCAGATGCTCGAAGCCAACCACTGAACTGAGAACAGCATCCCCAGTGGAGGAGTTAGAGAAAGGAGTGAAGGAGCTGAAGGTGTTTGCAACCCCATAAGAACAACAATTATGAATAAGGCTGCTATGACCATAGTGGAGCATGTGTCTTTGTTGTATGTTGAAGCATCTTTTGGGTAAATGCCCAGGAGAGGTATAGCTGGGTCCTCAGGTAGTACAATGTCTAATTTTCTGAGGAACCTTCAGACTGATTTCCAGAGTGGCTGTACCAGTTTGCAATCCCACCAACAATGGAAGAGTGTTCCTCTTTCTCCCAAATAATTTTAAATAAATGTAGCTTTAAGATTTTCAATTAAAAACAACAACAACAACAACAACAACAACAACATCAACCAACCAGAACCCCCTGAACTCCGAGAGACTTAACAACCATCCAAAGAGTACACAGGGATAGACCTGTGGCTTCAGCTGCAGAGAATGGCTTTGCGGGGCATCAATGGGAAGAGAGACCCTTGGTCCTGTCAAGGCTTGATGCCCCAGTGTAGGGGAATGTCAGGGCAGGGAGGCAGGATGGAGTGGATGGGAGAGCACCCTCGTAGAAGCAGGGGGAGGGTGATTGGGATAGTGAGTTTCTGGAGGGGAAATCGGGAAAGGGGATAACATTTGAAATGTAAATTAAAAATAAGTCCAAAAAGAGAAAAAAAAGTCAAGAGGCTGGAATGCTGATTCATGGGACAATCAAAAGTGAACCTGGGGTAATGACTGAATTGATATGTAAATAAAAGACTGGGTTTTTGATTATGAGAAAAGCTGTCCAGAGAGTTTTTGGAAATGCAAGGGAGTTGTCTCAAAGGCTCCCAGACATACCTTGCTCAGAACCCCTCTCCAAGAAGGGCTGGTTCTTGGCAGGTAGCCAATGCTATTAATTGCTTAACCATATCCAGCCCCAGAATTTTAATACTTTTAAAGATTGAAAAATACTTCAGATTGTATATATATGTATATATACATATATATATGTATATATATATGTGTGTGTGTGCATATATAAATATTCCCTGCATTTTGTCCATTTCTGTCTATTGTTTAGCTACTGTAAATAATGGTTCCATGAACATCAGTAAACAAACACCTACTCAAGTCCTTACTACCAAGTCTTACTTAAGTCTTCCATTCTACTCAAAAATGGAATGGCTGAGTGATACAGTATCTCTGTGCCTGGGATTTTGAGGATACCATGAACTACTTTCCACAGTGTCCCTGTCATTAGCACTAGTGTAAGCAGGGCAGAGGGTTTCAAATAATGATAAGTTCTTTTTTCCTTTTAGTTTTTGAAATTATTTTTTAAAAGTCATCTTTTATTTATTTTTTAAATTTTTAAATTTTCTTTGAGATTTATTTATTTTATTTACATGAATGCACACTGTAGCTGTCTTCAGACACACCGGAAGAGGGCATCAGATCCCATTACAGATGGTTGTGAACCACCATGTGGTTGCTGGAAATTGAACTCAGGATCTTTGGAAGAGCAGTCAGTGCTCTTAACTACTGAGCCATCTCTCCAGCCTTTGAAATTCTAATATAATTATTACATCATTATTGCTCCTCTCTTATTCTTCAATGCACCATTCCTCTCCCCCAAAGTCTTTCAGGTTGTTTTTTTTTTTTTTTAGATTCATGACCTTCTTTTTTTTTACTAACTGCTGCTAAATGTATGTGTGTGTGTGTGTGTGTGTGTGTGTGTGTGTGTGTGTGTGTGTGTGTGTATGCAATGTTAGTCCTATATGTATTTATACAGGAATTTATATATTCCTAAATATAACCTCTTCAGTTTGTATATTGTTACTCATATCTGTGTTTTCAGAGTTCAGCAAAGGTATTGGGTAACCAGTTGGTGTATTCTTTCCTGGGCAAGCGTGTTGCTCCCACATTCAGCATTTCTCAGTTGCCGATGGTTCTTTGTATGCTGTTGAGGCCTCATGAACTTCCCCCTGCACACTTTGTCATGTTCATTACTACCAAGCTTTTTGACAATGGCTATCTCAAGGGTGTGAAATGATCTGTCCTTGAGATTTGATTTTCGTTTTCCCAATGGTTAGTGACACTGAAGATCTTTTCATGCACTGTAGTCTATCACTGGGAGAGATTTTAATGCCAGGCAGTAGCAGGAGTGGTACTGATTTTAGGCTTTTGAAATTCAGTCTGTCCAACGTGTTCTTGTCCTTATTCGACATGCCTTGTTTTGCTTAAACTAACACACTGTGATTCCTGGTGCTCATGAATAGTGCTTCTTACTTAGCCTGCAATAGGGAACACTGTATTCCCTTTGGTCTTCATAAACTTTACAATCCACACAGCAGCATTTTTTTTAAATCAACTGCCTTTGTAAAAACACATCTACTACATTCCTATTATTTTCCCTGGGTTTTCCTATGAATAAAAGAAATTACATATGACAAAAAAATGTACTCCTGTTTAGTTGATTGTATGTAATAAATACAAAGCTTTTACAATGTACTTTCCTCTCCAAGTCTGAAAGGTACAATGTTTTAAATACCTTTTATATTATACTCTCTTCCAGGATGTCAGGGTCACTGAACTTATAAGGTAGGGAACACCTACCTCTGGGGTACAGTATGGGTAGGATAGTGAGGAACAGATAACCTTGAGTTTTCTTGGGTCTCCTCATCTCTCGCTGTGCCCATCTATTTGTGGTCCCATTTTAAGGCTTTATAAGACAGAGCAAGAAGGAAATGACGCCATTTGCATACAGTATGTCAGGCAGTGCTCAGTACTTAGAGGAAAAGGTTAACTATCTCTCCTCAAAGGGACATTTTTATATTTAAAAAATGTGAATCCCTTTTAGTTTTTGTGTGAATTTCTCCTAGCTGGTATTTAAAGAACATGAGCTATGGACATTTCATTTCTTTTTTTTAAAATTAATGCCTGTATTTAATAGAATAAGATAGATTTCTAATTGTGCAGCAATTAAACTTAAACAAATGTCACAACCAGAACAGGCTACTGACCATGCTGTCATTTAAATGTGAACTGAGCAAAAGATGAAAGCTCGGTTCTCTACGGTCATTGTACAGGCCGTAGAAGAGGCTGATTTCTTTACATTTACCCTTGGGGATCCTGAAACAATGAGGAACTAAAAGTAAAGTCATAAGACATTGAAAATAAAGTCAATGCATCTCGCTCACAACTCTGAAGGTCTGAGTTAATATTCGTACAGGACCTATAGAGTTTTCCCAACAAATAGTGCAGTACAATTAAAATCGAAATTGCAGTAATAATTTCCCTCTGAGGTAGGCTCCTTTGTCTGGTCTGTCACTGCCTCATCTTTTATTTTTCTGTTAGTAGAATGATCATTCAATCATTTTCCACTCTTAGGGTTAATTATAGGCATCAAGGCTTGTTGTCTACTCCCTCCCCAGTGACATGGATTTATCCTTGACCAGATCATGAAATTCTGACAAAGGAGTACCTATGAGGTTCAGCATTCCCCACCCCTCCCCTGGGTTTGGAAGAGAAGTATCTTAAAGGGGTTCCATATTCATCAGCTATAAGAAACCCTCAGGGTCTGGAGAGATGGCTCAGCCGTTAAAGGCTAGTCTCACAACCAAAAATATAAGAAACCCTCAGACTTAGGAAAGTTTTAGAGTCACAGCTTCTTTTATACCCCATTTTACCCTGTCTTTTGTCAGAACCACCAGTATAGATCTGTGGTGTTGCCCTCGGTCAGTGGGAATGACAGAGCTAAGGGCACCCGGGGCACTGTCAGACAGGGTAACAGTAGCCGTTTATAACCATTCAGTTTCTTGACTTTGGTCCTCTTTGCCATCTCTATTTGAAGAATATAATCTCTATTTGTTTACACCAGAGAGCAGACCTCATGAGAAGGTAGTGACTTCTCAAGGCTTCTGTGTCTGTGTCTATCCACAAACGCAAGTGAACATTCTGTTTATAGGTGTTATGGTGGCACCAGTCAATCCCTGTGCAGTTGCACCTAGGGCATGCAACCACTCTAGCTTCAGCTTTGGAGGTTTGATGAGGTGTTCTTTTTTAGCCTGCTGGGAAACAAATGGCCATTTCTAGCCTGCACATGTCATGTTCTCAGCTATACAGAAGCCATGATAGATTAATTTAGTTTTGAGATAAAGTTTTGCCGTGTCTGTCTTAGGCTGGCCTCAAATCCTCCATCCTCCTGCTTCAGCTTCTTAGGCTCTGGTACTGTAGGGAGGCAGCGCCATGACTGGTAAGTGTCACTTAATCAAGAAAATAATATTCCAAAGTAAGACTCAGACGTCACTTACCTCCCAGAGCAGATATTGTCTGTGTTGGAAGGGAATGATTTCTGGATATCAGCCTTAGAAACTATTGTAGACCAAAGACAAGATGCTCAAAAGCATTACACTACTATTGCATTGTCGTGAAGTCTTCTAAAAAATGAAAAGTCAATGGACTTGATACCTCATTTTGCTTTAGGTTTTGTTTCTCTAAACACTGTATTCTTACACCTGGAAGTTTTGGCAGATTTTCATAGCAGCATCATTTTCCCTTAACGCTTAATTTACCTGGAGAACAAAAAAGGATGAATGCTCTTTGGATAGAAGAGTAAGGCTTATTAGTCTGTGTTTCTGCAGCTTGCTGTACAAATCCTGACCCATAGAGGAGTTCACTAAACAGCTGCTGAGTGAGGAGTTTCCTGTTTTTTATGCCTTGTTAAGACTTGCGCTTCCTTTTCAGGCACTGTTACCTGATGACATTTGACAATTTGTTATATTGTTTTTGTTAGCACTTGAAGTTGTGGCTTGATCTCAGAGGTGAATCAGGATGTTAGTACTTGGGTAAAAATGACTATTTAATTGGAAATCACATAGAAGGTCTCAAAAGGTAAACAAGTCGTGTGGAGAAGGGAGTGGGATATCAAAGGGTCTGTTACATGAGAAGTAAAAGCGGAGAGAAGGATGTATGAGATGAAGGGGTCTTAGTCAGGGTTTCTATTCCTGCACAAACATCATGACCAGGAAGCAAGTTGGAGAGGAGAGAGTTTATTCAGCTTACACATTCACATTGCTGTTCATCACCAAAGGGAGTCAGGATTGGAACTCACACAGGACAGGGAGCAGGAGCTGATGTAGAGGCTATGGAGAGATGTTATTTACTGGCTTGCTTCCCCTGGCTTGCTCAGCTTGCTTTCTTATGGAACCCAAGGGCCATGGATGGTACCACCCAAAAGGGGCCCTCCCCCTTGATCACTAGTTGAGAAAATGCATTATAGCTGGATCTCATGGAGGCATTTCCTCAAGGGAGGCTCATTTCTCTGCTATAACTCCAACTTGTGTTAAGTTGACACAGAAAATCATTCAGTGAAGGCACACATGGGAGATGGGGATTAAGAGGTGGGTAAAGAGCAGCAAAGTCAAATTTTGTTGGGTGGGGGACATTCTTCATAATTCCTCATAACTAATAAAAATTTTATTTAAAATATTGTCAGGTTTTTGTTCGATTAAAAAAAAATCCTCATCATGGTTGAAAATCTCCAAGTTGTAGGAGTTGCTGTTTCTACACATTTCTTCTTTCCTGCCCACCCACCTACACATCTCAGAGATTAGTAATACTTTTGTGTTCCAAGATTCACTCACTTCTTTTTTAACTTATGCCATTTTGCTTCTTCTATTAATAGAATCATACCTCAGATTTTAATACGTTTTTCAGTGACTTGATATTCAGCTTAACTGCCTCCTTTTCCTTTATTGCTATCTCATAACTGCTAATCTACAGACAAATTCCAACATTTCTACTTCCTCAGCATCAACTGAAAAACCCTTCTGCATCCTTTGACAGCCACTTGTTTCACTATATTTTCTGAGCTCTTCTTCCTCCTCTTCCTCCACTTCCTCCTCTTCTTCCTCCTCCTCCTCCTTCTTCTTCCTCTCTCTCCCTCTCTCTCTCTCTCTCTCTCTCTCTCTCTCTCTCTCTCTCTCTCTCCCCTTCTCTCCTGCTTAGTACCTTCCTGTGAGACCAATATCAATCATCCTGAAGAAGACTTCAAAATTTTTTACTTTACAAAAATATGTTTTTTGTGTATGCTCTTGCATGTATGTATGCAGATAAAATATACTATGTGTCTGCAGAGGCTGGAAGAGGGTCTTGGATATCCTGGAGCTGGATTCTTAGGCTGTTTTGAGACACTATATGTTGGTGCAGGGAACAGAAACAGGGTCGTCTACAAAAGAGCTACCTTTCAACCCCTTGACGCATACATCTTATCATGTCATCCAGACATTTGCTGTTTGTACTGACCACTTCAAAACCCAACCCCTGGTAGCTATTGGTTCTACACCAGCCCTGTCAAATACATACATGTATGTTATAGCTTAGGGAACATCACACTCAGGGAGAGATTTATGAAATCTAATATGTCATTAATATATGGATGGAATCTGTAAGAGTCATGGATCTGGGATGGGATGGCAGAAAGAGTGCTCCAAGTCAAGTTGTAGAGTGATTTTAGGACTCTATCATGTAGCATGGTGGCTACACATAGTATTTATATATTATAATGCATTATATACTTTAAAATTGTTAAAAGAAATATATTTTAAATGTTCTCACATTAAAGAGTAAGTATGTGATGGACAAATGTTTTTGATTTAATCTATGTATCTATGATGTATCTATGTATCTATGTATCTATGTATCTATGTATCTATGTATCTATGTATCTATGTATCTATGTATCTATGTATCTATGTATCTATCTATCTATGTATCTATCTATCTATCTATCTATCTATCTATCCATCCATCTATCTATCTATCATCAATCTATCAAATGTAGTTTGGCCAATTAAAAATGGATACAATTTAAATGTCAAAACAATTAAAAATTAAAAAGGAATATACAACATTACCATATCAGCATATCATCACAGAAGATAAAATGTAGTCTTATTATTTCTATGCATTCATGACATCTCCTTACTCAAGGCGTACATTTTTAAAATATAAAGTCAAAGACTTATTTCATTTCATCTCTTATGATGGTGCTGTTTATAAAAGCACACAGAACTGATACTTACAATGGAATGAGAAATGATTGAAACTAATCAAAATGAAAGAAGTTTACCCATAAGTGTATTTATTTTTGTACATTTTTGGCAGTTAAAACAAGTATGTTAGCAGAAAGAAAAAAAAAGCTTATCAACAATGACACCCTCATATGTCTTAGTTAAAGAATTTAGCGGGACATGGTTCCATTTTAAGAGCTGCCAAGAGAACACTTTCTCCAGTTATTTTATGATCACCTTGATGAGCCCTCTGAAAATAGATGCTGCAGGAGGCTGATTGTATTTTAATTATTGGCTCTTTGAGGAGACTGCCGAGCAAGGGAATGATCTTCCACCTCTCCTGACCTCACACTTGGCCATAAACCCATTCTTTCTCTTTAGTCTATTTCCCATTCTCATTTCAAGGTGATTGAGTCTGGCAATTGACTGTCTCTGAGGAAACTTGATACTGCTGAGGGGACTCAGATGTCATTCTTTCCTAATGGTGAGTCCCTTTAAAATTTCCTTGGACTGATATTTACCACTATACATTTTCCTATCTCCAGAGCCTAGAACTTCATAACTGAGGCAAGAGGAACATGACACATTTTTATACTCCAACAAATTTTACTCCATCCTCTTTCGGCATTTATGAAATTGCTTTGGTCAATAGAGTATAGCAAATGTTGTCAATGTTTCATGCACATCTGCTGTACTCTTTTTACCATCTTATGTGCTCCATCCTGACTGTCAATATCCAGGTTCTCTGCACAGCAGAAGGAAAGCTAATGCTCCCATGAGTGCAGCGAAGCAGTGATTGGAGGCAAATACTCTTCAGTTCCTTTAACCTTTGACTGACTGGTGTCCCTCTACAGGTCAGGAGAATTTACTATTTGCCCATTTCCACAGTGTATCATGACTGCTGTTTTAATAGTACACTTTTATTTTTAAATTTCCTGCCTCCCCTTTCTTTCCATCTCAAATGTACTCATGGTCATATACTCCAAACCTTCAACTCAGCATCTGCTTCCCAGAGGAGCCAGTTAAGATGATACACTGATCAAGGACTTAAAGCCATCAGGTATCAAAATGGATTTTATTCTTCTTACCCTATTCTTCTCTCCATTCCTTAATCCTTCCTTCACTCTTCCCTATGACCTTTCTTTTACTTTTCCTAATGTGGCATTGTGGAGTGTCTGCTAATGTAAACCATTGACTAATAGAGATAAAAGACAATTCTAGTCTAGCCAGAGACAGAACAGAAGAAAACCCCACTAAAATACAGTGTTGTGCTCTGGATATAGGTTAAGCAGTTCTCCAAAGGTTCATGTGCTAGAAGCTTGGTAACCACAATATTATTGTACAGGTGGCAAATCCATTAGAAATGGGGAAGTAGGGCCAGTAATATGGCTCAGCAGGAAGAGGTGTTTAATGGCAAGTCTGATGCCTAAAACCACAGAGAGGAAGGAGAGAACTGAATATCGCAAATAGTTTTCTGACATACATACATATACTATGGAAAATATACATGTATGCACACACAAAATAAATGAGCAAAGAAATGTAAAGTAGTTAGCTTTTTAGGGCTGCTGTCTCCATTAAATATTAATCTACTTTCACATATTCCTTGGATCTTCTTTGCCTCTTGTCTCATGAATTGGTCTCTTCTGTTTATATATACTTCTGCCATTATTGCACCATGCACAACAAGGCCTTCATGCTTTGTGATAAGACATTTTCTGAAGAAACATAGCACATATATCTATTCATTTTTGATATGGAGATCATGACAGATAGCACCTGTGGGGAGAATATCTTGTATATTGTATGGATGAATCACCTGTCAATTAAAAAGCCTATGGCCTATGGCTTAGGCAGGAAATGGGAGGTGGGATATCTGGGGGGATAAAGAATTCTGGGATAGATCCAGATGGGGGAATCTACCTGGGGAAGATGTGAGGAGGTGGATGCATGGTACCTGAGCACAGGTGATAGCCACCTGGCAGAATGTAGGTTAAATATTTCAAATTATATTTAGTCAGAGAAGAGCTATCTGACCTAGGTATTTGTAAATATATTTTTAGTCTGAATTTTTTCCTGGGAGCATGGGGCTGGAAAGAAGAACTGGATCTAACTACAATAACCATCAAAGTCCAACTTGGTAAAGCAATGTGTTTTACTGGGGTTGCCTACAGGAGTGTGGATGAAGAGTTACTACCAGGAGTAGACATGACTCAAAGACAGCTGCATCACCAAAGCCCACCCCAGCATGGGCAAGAGCTCACATCTACTGGGGACTAAGAGCAACTCAACAGGTATAGAAAAGTATAGAGATTACAGTTATGAAGTAGCAATAAATCAGTGTATGGTTGGGGGTCACTACAATGTGAAGAACTGTATCAATGTGACACAATATTAGCAAGGGGGAGAATCACTGCCCTAGGAAGACATTTCAGTGGATAGTCTACTTGCTAGAATATTTATTTTTTAATTTATTTTGGTCATACTAAGAAATTGCCTCCTTACTTCAATTCTTGGTATCTAAGATTGGACACAAAATACTAGGAGGAAATTTCAGTCTTGATATACAGAGCGTGACTAGAGTTGGGTCTTAGGGAGAAGAAAAGTTAGAGAGGGAGGACACCATAGCCTGGGAGGTTCATGTAGTGTCCAGAAAGAGACCTTTTAAGAACATAGAAGTCTTGAGTTTAAAGTGTATTTTTGGAAGTAAACATGTATAAAGGTAGCAGCTGAGAAAAAGAGAAACCAGATCAACACACACTGTTTTCACGGGAGAAGAAGATAGATTGGTGACTGGCGGCGACTGCCTGTCCTTTATTAAAGGAAAGAGCTTACATCAAGGCAAATAACTTTTTCAGAAGTTACCTATTTTTAGCAATTTTATCTGCTGTAAATAAGATGGGAGTGGTTTCCTCTGTCTCTATATTGCTAATGCCTACTTCCAGAACATACTAATCACTAACAATTTTTTTCTCCTTTGATCTGGGAAGGCGGTGAATTACATTGATGGAATCTGTGTCTGTGAGAGATCTTGCTTCTAATTAATCATTAGATCATTGCTATCCATTGTTTATATGCACAGGTATATGCATAATAATGATAATTATATTTATATATGTTATCCACACAGGAGACATCTTTGTTTTTATTCATCCATACCAAGCTTCACCAACAAGCTACCAAGTCCTGATTTATTTCCTCAAAGACCTTGCTGCTTTTGTCAGTGCCTTTATTTCCTTTGTAAATGTTGGTTTCATTGTTTTTACTTAAATTGAAAAAAGCCTTCAAGAATGTAACTTTCAGGCTTATTCTAAGAATTTGAGAGATCTGTGCCATTTTCTCTTTTAATCTTTACTTCTCCAGTGTTTAAAACAAAGGCAAATGATTCCTAGACTTGTACACATTTCTATGAACTCCATGAGAAGTAGGTGTCCAATGGTAAGTGGTGTGATGCCAATTCTGCTTGTGACTCCAATGAAGTAAAGAGAAAAAGCATGATGTTTAAGGCAGACTTAATGATTTTGGGAGAGAACAATATGTTAAATCAACATGTTTGTGCCTTGCTTATTTATTTTTTTTTCTATTGAGCAAAACATTAGGCCTAGTCAATGTTACCATACCCTGGTGCTGGTGATGTTTATCATTGCTTTGAGAATCTTGTCTGTGATAGGTTTTTTGAATCAAACTATGTAAAACATAAGCAAACTTTCTGTCCTCTGTACTATAAAATCTGATTTGAAAATGAGCAAGAAATATATTGTGAATTATGTTCCATTACTCAGACATGGAATGTCATGTAATACAATTTTCTAGTGAGATACTCCTGGACTTTGCAAAGTGCCTTTGACAAGGTGCTTTTCCCAGGAAGCAGCAAAACTCAATGCTGTGTGACAGCAGACCTAAGGCAGGGACACCCTGACATCAATTAGGTGCTGGATCGTGATCAATACTCCTCTCTGCAAATATTTTAGAGGAGAGTTGAGTGTCCCAGTTACAAAAACACATAGCTAGACTCTGTAACTTACCCACATCATTTATTTATTTGATTGAGTAAGCTGTAAGTAATATTTGAATGTGTATTACTCAGGGAAGGTTCTGGAATTCTGGGGCAAATAGACTAAGTTATGTACATAAAAAATGCAATTGCTATATCAAAAGAAGCAATGGTCTAAGATGTTCATCACTTTTCATTGAGCAAATTCTTTAAAAAAAAAATCACCACTTGTCTTTCTGCCAGTGATGGAGGCTGGCTTGCAGAAGTCATTAGGGGCCTCCCTACAGGTGGACAGATGGAGCTGAGCTGTCAGATCACGTCTCAGGGCAACCACACACTTCATTGTTTCCAGTATCCAAATTAAACCTGACTTTCAAAAAAAGTAAATCCCAGGTGTCTTCATGTAAACCCAATACATTCTCTGCAAATGTGCACTTTGCAGTGACTGACGGATGGTTAAACAGTCTGCAGAAAGTCTCTGGAGTTGTGCCACACAGACTTCCTGGAGACCTTGTAGTAGAAACTCTGCATCTGAGGACAAATGACATTGTAGGGTGTGTCCTGATGTAATTAGTCTTAGTGTAGAAAGCAGCAGCAGATGGCAGTGCAGAGTTCACTGGACTAAATCAGCATTGAAAAATGGTGTCAGCAGTTGTCCAGTTACAGGATACAGGCGTATAAACCTGACTAGCAATTCTAAGAGGCAGAGGCCTCATGTGCCTATTTTCTTGTTCATGTAGGGGTAATAAACACAGTTTCCTTCTCAGAGTCATAAAAACTAAATGTGAAGGCAATGAATCTCAGGTGCCGTATTTAATCTATGGAGTAGGTCTTGTTTTCTTAGGCGTTTCACAAAACAAATTCCAAACTACAAAACAATTATTATTATTGTTGTTGTTGTTGTTATTATTATAAATCATGTATTTAAAAATTACACTCATTCTTTTAGGTTTTCAGTGTACTTGATATATTAAAATGATTACAAGCTTTTTATATCATATATGCTAATTAAAAGAAACAAAAACAGAGAAGCAATTTTCCCTTAGTCCTAATAATGCAAAATGTTAGGTTACATATCTGTACTGAGAAATAGAACTTGAGATACCTAAGTACCCAGATCAGAAGTGTGACGTAATCATATGGATTTGGGTTACAAATCTGGGAATCATTGTCAAGGAAATAATGATTGAATGAAACAAAATAGTTTATTACTGTACTGGCTAGTTTTGTGTGTCAACTTGACACAAGCTGGAGTTATCACAGAAAAGGAGCCTCAGTTGTGGAAATGCCTTCATGAGACCCAGCTGTAAGACATTTTCTTAGCCTGTGATTGAGCGGGGAGGACCCAGCCCATTGTGGGTGGTGCTGTTCCTGGGCTGGTAGTCTTGGGTTCTATAAGAAAGCAAGCTGAGCAAGCCAGGGGAAGGAAGCAAGCCAGTAAGAAACATCCCTCCATGGCTTTGCATCAGCTCCTGCTTCCTGACCTGCTTACGTTACAGTCCGGACTTCCTTTGGTGACAGCAAATGTAGAAGTGTAAGCTGCATAAACCCTTTCCTCCCCAACTTGTTTCTTGGTCATGATGTTTGTGCAGGAATAGAAACCCTGACTAAGACAACTGCTTTCCTTTCTCTGCTCACACTCAATGGCAGACAGAAGGTTAAGAAACATCAGTGGATTGCAGAAAAGGAGACTCTAAATAAGCCCTGAGAAAGTGTTCAGATTAAGGAGAGGGAATCCTGGGACCAAAGTAGTTCCTGTAATTAGAGGTGGTAGTGATGCTAAATACAGTAGCAAAGCCAGTGGTGTAGGAACTGAAAAGTGTCATTGGATATGTCAAGAGGCTGGTCCTGGCATGCACAGCTCACATGAGATCAGGTTGAGAGGTGTCTGTGTGTGGAGGATGCAGGGAGGAAACGAAGGTGAATGTACACACCAGCGGTCAGTCACATTATTGTATTACTACTGAAATGGGCTATGTAGTTCTTTATGTTAATGTTAGTATTCAGGGCAGGGGAGAAGTCCGGTCCAAGTTTTAGTCTCAACAACAATCAAGATGTTAGAAGAAATCAGTGACAGTAAGTGACTAGTGAAGTAAAATTAGGGATATTGTGAGCGTTGTAGGAGGTGGTCAATGGTCTGGCTAGGTTTGTTAATTTTCTGAGGAAAGCAAGCAATTTTAAACAGCCAATATATGATGATGATTTAGTATCAGACTCCTAGAAACAAAGTAAGGCCACAGAGGAATGTATGTGGGTTCTCTAGAGCCAATTTTTTTTGTGCTTTTCTTTGAAAGGTCACCTTAAGGGTCCTTTATCCTCTAACCTTCTAGCACTCTATCATGCTCTTTCCTAATAGATCTGAGCAGGCTACCTACCCTGTACGAACTTTATCCTTGAGTGTCAGAGCTTCTAAGTCGCAGCCACTAAACTCAGAGATCCTCTGTGAACTTATATAGCAGCTCGCTTCCAACTAAATCTCTCTCCAGGAAGAGAAGGAGAGTTATGAGCCCCAGGAGAGAAACACATGTTGATACATTTGGGAAAGGAGAAACTTCAGATTCTCTGAGGCCTTTCCTCAACTTTGGGCTGCAGAGAGATTATCAGATTTCCAACCTACCTGTAGGGGTGCTTTTGGGAATAATAACTGATATTGGGGGTGGACTTTTCAGTGATGCAGCTGCTTTTTAATAAAATGATTATTTTGTTTAATTATAATCAAGATATTGCCTCCTGGGCCCCCTCCCACAGTTCTTCATCTCATTCCTCCTTCACCCCTGTCTCTGAGAGGGCGCAACCCCCACCTCCCCAGAACTTCCCCCTCGCTGGGGCCTCAAGTCTCTCAAGAATCAGGTACATCTTCTCCCACTGAGGCCAGATAAGGCAGTCCTCTGCTATATATGTGCTTGGAGCCTCAGACCAGCTCGTGTATGCTGCCTGGTTGGTGGCTCAGTGTCATACGTGGAGTAGCCTGTCCAGTTGGGTCCTGGAAATTTAACCAAGAGTGAGGGGGGGATTAAGAAAGACAGACACAATTACATAAAGTTAAGATCTGGGCCTTGAATTTAAAGAGTGGTTACCAGCATGTTTATTATATGAGAGAGGAGGTGGTTTAGCTAATCTTGGTCTCTGTGTGGAGAGGATCAGTCTTAAGTGGCCACAACTGTGTAATCATTCTAGAGGAGGAAGCTGTGATCCTACTTTCTGCAAGTGCTATTTTATTTAATGGTCAATTGTTTACCAATGCATGTGATTCGACCCGTGGAAATCCTTGTCATCCCCATGTGTATGAGGTGCTGGAATCCTTGACATGGCTGTGCTCATGTCAACAATACATTCGCTAAGGATTTCATCTGCTCTCTGCCACCCCTGCATTCCTGTTGATAACTCCAGTCAAAGCTCATTGTCACCAAGCTGAGTTTGGCTGCAATTGTTATTTTGGTCTATTTTGGTCTATTTTGAGTTCCCTATCCATGACAAACAAGTGTGCAGGTGTGTGTGTGTGGGTGTGTGTGTGTGTGTGGGTGTGTGTGTGTGTGTGGGTGTGTGTGTGTGTGTGTTTTCCCAGGGAAAGTCTCTCATTTAACAGTCCACATGGATGGAGAGTGTGAGAGAGATAGTGAAATTGGCTTTTGAAGATGTTGTCAAGGACCTAACTTCCTGGTTTTGATGGGAGTGGGAGAATAATTTCTCTTTACTTAGTGAGTTTTAAGGAAGCTGGAGTGTTCTCATGTAGACTATGAGAGAGTGAAGCACTCTCCCTTCAGAAATGCACTCCAAAAGGGATGTGGAGGACAAAGAGCAGGCCTGGGCTAGACTGGGAGGAAGGAAGCACATGGCCATGTAGCTTGTGTCTGTCCTCAATTTCTTTCAAATTACATGTTCCTGAAAGTCATTTCCCATCCTCAGCGGGACTGCACAGTGTCCTTGAGGGCTTAGAGCTGGAGCTCCTGCTTCTTCTGCACCCTGGCATTCTCCTCAAAGTGTGCACAGTGGGGTTTGGAGCCTACATTCTTCTTTGAAATACATTTAATTATATGAATATATCCCATTAGTGACATAACCTATTTTAAATGAACTATCTTCACAACTACCTTATTTTGGAGTACTCAGTCTTGTACGTGATTTGCACATAGTGAAGTGATAAAAATGATCTCAGTAGGAGATAACATGATAGAACAAAATTAGAGAAAGTACTATGACTATCTGGTGACTTGATAGCTTCTTTTTAAAGCATTTTGGAAAGTGTCGATTTTATTTGTTATTAAAGGTTTCTTTTCAAACAGTGGCATGTATCCAGACTGGTTTGTTCCATACTCTTTGATTTCCTTTGTAAGGCTCCAGGGATTGAGGCATCCTTGATAGAAATGAGGGTAGACATGGTTTCAGAGGACCCTGAACTTAAATTGTCTATATATGAAGGCAGAAGGAAGGATGTTATGGCTGAGAGAAAATTTTGAACTAGTGTTATCATCTCACAGTCTGGATCAAGTTCATTTTCTCTGCCAGTTAAAGATTTAAAAGGCAAGAAAAACAATCTGGAGTATAAGAGATGGCAGCCAGGAGAATCTCAGACATAGTAGATAGCACCAACTTGTGTGGAGGGGCTTTTATTAGGGATGAAGAAACTTACATAGTGTGATGGTTTGTATATGCTCAGCCCAGGAAGTGGCACTATTAGAAGGTCTTGTTGGAGTAGGTGTGGCCTTGTTGGAGTATATGTATCACTGTGGGGTTGGACTTTAAGACCCTCCCCCTGACTGCCTGGAAGTCAGTATTTTGTTAGCAGCCTCCAGATGTAGAACTCTCAACAACTCCTGCACCATGCCTGCCTGATGCTGCCATGCTTCTGCCTTGATGATAATGGACTGAGCCTCTGAACTTGTAAATCAACCCCTATTAAATGTTGTCTAAAGAGGAACACTCCTTCATTGTTGGTGGGATTGCAAACTGGTACAACCACTCTAGAAATCAGTCTGGAGGTTCTTCAGAAAATTGAACATTCCACTACCTGAGGACCCAGCTATACCTCTCCTGGGCATATACCCAAAAGATGCTCCAATATATAACAAAGACACATGCTCCACTATGTTCGTAGCAGCCTTATTTATAATAGCCAGAAGCTGGAAAGAACCCAGATGCCCTTCAACAGAGGAATGGATACAGAAAATGTGGTACATCTACACAATGGAGAACTACTCAGCTGTCAAAAACCATGACTTCATGAAATTCATAGGCAAATGGATGGAACTAGAAAATATCATCCTGAGTGAGGTAACCCAATCACAGAAAAACACACTTTGTACTATACGTGGATTGACCCTGGACTCTGACCTCATAGGTAGCAATGAATATCCTAGTAAGAGCACCAGTGGAAGGGGAAGCCCTGGGTCCTGCTAAGACTGAACCCCCAGTGAACTAGACTGTTGGGGGGAGGGCAGCAATGGGGGGAGGATGGGGAGGGGAACACCCATAAGGAAGGGGAGGGGGGAGGGGGATGTTTGCCCAGAAACCGGGAAAGGGAATAACACTTGAAATGTATATAAGAAATACTCAAGTTAATAAAAAAAAGAACCCCCCCCAAAAACCACACTTTGTATGTACTCATTGATAAGTGGATATTAGCCCAAAACCTCAAATTACCCAAGATGCAATCCACAGACAATATGAAGCTCAAGAAGAAGAATGACCAAATTGCAGATGCTTCACTCCTTCTAAAAAGGGGGACCAAAAATATTCATAGGAGGGGATATGGAGGCAAAGTTTAGAGCAGAGACTGAAGAAATGGCCATTAAGAACCTTCCCCTCATGTGTATACAGCCACCAAAACTAGATAAGATTGATGAAGCTAAGAAGTGCATGCTGACAGGAACTGGATATAGATCTTTCCTGAGAGACACAGCCAGAGCGTGTCAAATATAGAGGTGAATGCTAGCAGCAAACCACTGAACTGAGAAAGGGATCGAGATTGGAGGAATTAGAGAAAGGATTGAAAGAGCTGAAGGAGCTTGCAACCCTATAAGAACAACAATGCCAACCAACCAGAGCTTCCAGGGACTAAACTACTACCCAAAGACTATACATGGACTGACCCAGGGCTCCAACTGCATATGTAGCAGAGGATGGCCTTGTTGGGCACCAGTGGAAGAAGAAGCTCTTCGTCCTGCCAAGGTTGGACCCCCAGTGCAAGGGAATGTAGGAAGGGGGCTCAGTAAGGGGGGGGTTGGATGGGGAGGGGAACACCCTTATAGAGGAAGGGAAGGGGGAGAGGATAGGGGCATTATGGACAGGAAACTGGGAAAGGGAATAAAATTTGAGATGTAAATAAAGAAATGTCTAATAAAACAATAAATAAAAGAATAAAAAAGTAAATAAAAAATATCCAATACAAAAAAAGTAAAGAGAGAGAGAGAGAGAGAGAGAGAGAGAGAGAGAGAGAGTGAGTTGCCTTGGTCATGATGTCTGTTCATAGCAGTAACACCCTAATTGAGCTCACAGAAAGATCCTCTGCCAATCAGCAAGGCGACCCAGAAAGGGCTGGAGTTTTACAGTTCTTTGGTGGGCTGTAATAGGATCCCGTTCTCCTAATTTAGGATTGATTAGGCCAGATAAAGAAAGAAAAGCTGAAGGGCCTATACTTTAGTTAAATGTGTCCTGGTCTGGCCTTGAACTTTTTGGAGAGTTCCACTAGCAGAGGCGAGTCTTACCGGTGGGAAGAAAATACCCTCCAGGTTGATCATGAGGAAGAGGGTGAAGACATGTTCTCCATGTTTATTGTTATCTGTAGCCCTAGTCTCTAGCTGCCTGTCAGGGATATAACTTGTAGTCCTCTCAGTAGGACTGAAAAGGCTTTTGGTCCAAATGCAGATTGCATGACCTTGGACATAACCATCTATAGTCAAAGGCCATGGAAAATTCAACTGATACTCTTTCAGAAGGCTTTGTGACAATATTTTATGGATGCTTCTATGAACGCTTAGTTTTGAGGGGCCGTTTCTCTCCAGCATGAATAATTAACTTCTCTTTGTTCTAGCAGTGGGCAGGTTGAAGTTTGAGAAGACTTGGAGGTGAGAAGTTAGAAGTTGACCCAGTGGGCTCATGATTCTAGAATGATACCTAATTAATTCTTTGGCAATAGTTGACTAATATACAAATTCAGAAATCTGGAAGAAACCTAGTTAGCCAAGTTGTTGATATTTATAGCTTTCAGTTTTTCTTCATCAGAGTTTTACAGGGGTCTCAAGAAATTTAATAATGCCTACTATGACATTCTTACATTAATTACTGTATTCCTAATTCTTGGAATCAAGGCACAACCTGCATTATTACTTTGTTTAGTCCCCACCATGCTTTTTATGATTATTTCAAGTAATCAGTGACTTGAAACTTGCTTGTGGGCTATATTTGATCCCCTCTGTTAATTATATATCTTTTCTTGAAAGGCCTGAAATATTACAATGAGGTAGGATAGATCATTTTTCTGGACTATATTCACATGCCTGGACTCGTCTTACATCTCTTTGGTCATACCACATGTAGGACTAGCATTTAAAATCTGCTGATGTTGTCCTCCCAGGATAGCCAGTACCTTTGGTGAATTGACCTTCAGCCTGTCTAACCTTTACATATCGACATAGTCAGCATTTTTAATTAAAGATAATCACAGAGATACCATTAAATTAGAAATTATAACAAAATACCAACACTTCATCATCAAACACATTGTGTTCACTTGGTGCTGAAATCATAAATTTTTAATGAAAATTATGTGTTGTGTTCTAAAAAGTGCAGAGCGCACTGCTCAGTGACCTTTCTCGCTTGATTTGTTTTCTGATGTGTGAGTGGAAGGAGTTCTATGGAGAAGGAAATGAAGTGACTTTGGAGGAAACTTGCCAAGTTTATTTCCAGAATATATTTGAACAAGAATGACAGAAATATAACTTGTTATTCACCTAGATGAAGAAAATAAAGAAAAAAATTTAAAATTAGCTAAACTTAAACCATGATACATCTTTTATATGTGTGTGTTATGTGAATGTGTGTTGTGTTTGTGTGTGGGGTATCTGTGTGTAATTTGTGTGTTTGTATGTGTGTGTCGTATGTGTGTGTTTGTGTTTGTATTTGTTTTTGGTATGTGTTTATGTGTGTATGTATATGTGTGTGTCGTATATGTGTCCATATGCACATGTGCACACGTGTGTCAGTATATATATATATACATATATATATATATATATATATGTATATATATATATACTTACGGAGTCCAGAGACTGACGATAGGATTCTTCCAGTATCACTCCCTACATGAACTTTTTGAGATAGAATCTCAAGGTCATTTATTGGCTAAACTGGTCACTCAGCCAGCTCTGAGGACCCACTTACCTTCCCTCTGTAGCATGAGAATCACAAACACTATGGAGATGCCTAGATTATACATGGGCACTAAGGATCTGAGTTCATGCCCTCATTCTGGTGCAGCAGGCTTATTTGTAGACTCAACCATCTACCCAGCCCTTTCTGACAGTTCTTGAACATATTTTTAATTAAAAAGTTTTATTAGTTATTTGAGAATTTCATGAGCTTTGATCATATCCAAGTCTTATCCCAACTCTTCCCAGATCATTCTCCTAACTACTACACTTAGAAACCAAACCAAACCAAACCAAACCAAACCAAACCAAACCAAACCAAACCAAACACAACGTCAACAACAAAATCTAACACTGATATGAATTTGTGCTGCTCAAATATTCTTGGATGCATCGTTTTTCTCTGAGTCGTTGCCAACTTACCAGGGATTACACTCTTAGAAAAACATGTTTCTCCCTCTCCCAGCAGTTAACAATTGTCAAACATGCCTCCAAGACCTGAGGTGTGATTTCTTGCCCAAATCCCATTTATGTTCTGGGATTGAACCTGGGTTGGGTTTGAAAAGGTATTCTGTATTGTTGAACACCAAGCTGATCTAAAACTTTCTCAGAGGCCCCAACAAAAAGACTAAGGGAACTGGTTCTGTGTCTGTGCCCAAGGGCAAACTTGGCAAGGTCCTTTCTGGAGTTTGGGTCTGCAGGGTCTAGAAGGAACTAAGATTTTGTTCCTGGGAACTTGACCCCCCTTCCACGCAGACTGGAGTTATCAGTCCCAAGGCTTCCCTGTGCTCTGATGACCTTGAATATTTTGTCTTCCTATTGTTCAGTGTTGCTTGATTAGCTGTCTGGTGACCGTACCACATTTCTCCCCAACTAACTATATTTAAGGTCCTTTGACCTATAATTTGTCCTGCCTACAAGATGTGCCTGGGCAATAGTGGTACAGAACTCTGTGTGTGTGGGAGTAGCCCACCAATACCTTGTTTAACTTGAGATCTATGCTCAACACTGCCTGAGTGGCCAGGAAACATAGACTAGATAGCTCAGAGACCTATGTGCTTAGAACCAAACACAGCTGGCCAAAACAAAACAAAACAAACGATGACATAATTCCTAATAATATTCTACTGTACTCATAGATTGGTGTTTTGTTTAGTCCTCATCAGAAAGGTTTCCTCCAGAAGCAGATGGATGTGGGAGCAGAGACCCACAACCATACATTATAGAAAGAGAGAGAGAGAGAGAGAGAGAGAGGGAGAGAGAGAGAGAGAGAGAGAGAGGTGGGGAGAGATCCACAGAGACCCTCAGAGATGAGAAACTTCCTGGAAAAGAGGAGAAAGACTGTAAGTTTCAGGGGACATGGAGGACACCAGAAGAACATGGCCCATTGAATCAATTCAGCAGGGTTTATATGAACTCACTGAGACTGACTTAGCAAGCACACAGTCTGAAATGTCTTTACTGGGTTTTCTGCATATATGTTCTGACTATTAGCTTGGCATTTTTGTGAGACGGGTATATCTCTGACATTTTTATCTGTACTTGGGATTCTGATCCATCTATTTCATGGCCCTGTCTAGCTTCTATATGCAAATTTTTGCCTTGTCTTATTGTACTTGTTTTGTCATGTTTGGTTGTTGTCTGTTGGAGGCCTGCTCTTTTCTGAAGGAAAATGGAAGGGATATGGATCTGGGATAGGTGGTTGGGAGCTGAGAGGAGTAGAGGGAGGAAAAACCATGACTGGGATGTATTGTATGAGAGAAGAATTTATTTCTAGTTGAAAAATGCTGGACTCCTTAGTAAGTTTGCTTGGCAAAAGACAGCTTTTGCAAGACCCCTGAACACAACCTTTTATATCTTGTTCATCTTCTTTTCTGGAAACTTACCCCAACCACTGATGAATAACCTACTGATCCAGGTCAATGCATACCATTGAAACCACTGTCCAGAAGACACTATTTCCTTGTAGTCATCTACTACTTTCTGCGGTCAATATTTTTTGTTCCCTTTTCCAAAATGATCTTTAAGTTTTAGAAAGAGGGGTTACAGTATACATATCCCATTTAGGGCTGAACATTCTATAGTCTTTTACTCTCTGCACATTGGCCAGTTGTGGGTCTTTATATTAATCAGCACCTACTCTAAAGTAGCTTCTCAGATGTGAGTTGAAATATGTGTGGATATATGGATACAATAATAAGTTGCTAGGAGTCATTCTATATGGTCATTTAGTCACATAATTGTAGGATGATTTCATTATTCAGCAAGGCAGGTTCAGGATAAAGTGTAGCCTATCATTGGATGAGAAGGAAGGGTGGGCGGGGACAGTCTAGGACGGAGGGAGGAAGAAGAGAAGTGAGGAGGGTAATCAAGATGGAGACAACAGAGCGAGATGATCCAGATCCAGGTGGACTGGGTCGATTTTGTCTTGTCTAGGTGGGCGGTTTAAATCTTTATTAATTGGCAGTAACTTTGTTGTGTGGATGTATTGTGGATTGGGAATTTAACATGTAAATCTAATTACAAATTTCTGGAACTTTGATTTACTGGGCTAAAGAGGCCAGTGTGACAGAAATGGTTGAGAGGCGTTTGGAGCCTGCGAATCTGGTTCTGTTGCTCTCGAGGAGTAAGTATGAGCAGGGCTCACAGAACGAGGTGTGTGTGTGTGTGTGTGTGTGTGTGTGTGTGTGTGTGTGTGTGATGGTAACTTCCACTTAGGGGACCTCATAGAGAGGGCAGCTAAAAGGGAGACAGCCAGGAGAGGGTGGCTTACAGATTGCATGATAGAGTAGCAGCTGGAGTGAGTGGATTTGGCTCACAGGAAATGATAGAAAACGTTCCTTTTTAATATTTCTGCAACACACATAATAGTAGTAATTTTGCTCTAGGGCTTATGACCTGTCTAGCCATAGGTTCTTGGCCTGATAATGATTCCCGGTATGGGTTTCATCGTGTGGAGTAAGCCTTCAATTCAATTAGAAATTTGTTGGTTACTATTATGGTGTCTATGCCATTATTACAAGTTGGCATGTCTTGTTTGCAGATTTCACAGCTGGTTATGATTAATGATTCCATTTCTCTACCAGCAGTGTGCATAACACCTCCCAGCATTATGAAAACCAGCTAGCTAGAAGGGATGAAGCTTCTTGGTATACTAAATTAATTTTCCAATATTCTGTGATACTTCGCAATACCATTGACTTCTAGAGGGTAACAAACAACATTGGCAATAGACTATACAGTTTGGGAGTCTGCAGGACCTCACTGGTCAACAATTCCAAATAAGGAAACACATTCTGGAGACTGAGATTTCTATGTGGTAACTTCTGGTGTCTTGTTGGGGGCATTATTTACCTTCTTATCTTACGATATAAATAGATTCTTTTCACTTAAAATCTGTAGTCTATGCCCCACATGTGGCCCATACTTATACAGCCACCCAATTAGATAAGATTGATGAAGCTAAGAAGTGCATGCTGACAGGAACTGGATATAGATCTCTCCTGAGAGACACAGCCAGAGGATGTCAAATATAGAGGCGAATGCTAGCAGCAAAGCACTAAACTGAGAATGGGACCCCTGTTGGGGGAATTAGAGAAAGGATTGAAAGAGCTGAAGGAGCTTTCAACCCCATAAGAACAACAATATCAACCAACCAGAGCTACCAGGGACTAAATCACTACCCAAAGACTATACATGGATTGACCCTGGGCTCCAACTACATAGGTAGCAATGAATAGCCTAGTAAGAGCACCAGTGGGGGGGGGAAGCCCTTGGTCCTGCCAAGACTGAACCCCCAGTGAATGTGATTGTTGGGGGAAGGGTGGTAATGGGGAGAGGATGGGGAGGGGAACACCAATATTGAAGGGGAGGGGGAGGGGTTAGGGGGATGTTGGCCCGGAAACCGGGAAAGCAATAACAATCGAAATGTAAATAAGAAATACTCAAGTTAATAAAAAAAATATTGCAGGCCCTATTGATGAAGACAACAGCAAAACAACTCATTAAACATGCAGAATTTGAAAAAAAAACTGTGGACTACAGAAAGTAAATTTTCTAGATATTTTTGTGCATGTTATTTGAAATGGAGTACTTTCTAGAGTACATGGGATAGTTTACAGCATGGAGGAAAACACAAGTGACTTATCACTCATAGTTACTGGTAGCCATCTTCTCCCACCTGTTTTTTGTTTTTTTGTTTTTTTTTATCGTGTCAAGTCAGGAGAGGAAGAGAGGAAGAGAGAGAGAGAGAGAGAGAGAGAGAGAGAGAGAGAGAGAGAAAAGAGAAAGAGTGGAAGAGCAGAAGGAAGAGTGAGAGATCCCACCAGTCTTAAGAAACTTTATACATGTGCAGATCACAGAGTAATAAATTTATCCTTGTGGGAAAAATCATATGTGTATTATTTTAACATTATCCTTATTTTAGTCCTCAAATATCTATGTCTTATCACAAAGAGAACTAGTAAATTTCTATGTATCAATAGTTGTCAGAGGTAGGGACACATAAATAAATGGACCAATTTTAACTTAAAGTGAAGAAAGTGGTATTTTTCTGCATATCCAAAACTCTGTCTAAGGTTATAGGTGGTTGTTTTACATACATCTTGGGACTTAGTCACCATCAACCTGTATGTTTGCTTTTTAAAACTTAAAGTTCAGAGAAGAGAATCTATGTCAAGTCAGTAGTTCATTTGATGATTCAAAATGGAGTCTCTATGGATGCACAAAAGACCCTTAAGAGCCAAAACAAGTCTAAGAAGAACAGACTACAATGGAAACACCACAATATTTAATCTCAATCTTTGCTACTAAGCATACTTAAAAATAAAGAAAATCAGCATGGGGCTGGCACAAAAAGCAGACATGTAGGTCAAAGGAATAGAATAGAAGACAGAGAAATCAACCTATAGAACTCTGGCGACTTGATTTTCAACAAAAGTTTCAAAAACATACCCTGGAAAAAAGCTTCACAAAGGGTACTGTAAAGTCTGGATATTCTCCTGTAGAAGAATGAAACTCAATCCAAGCCTATCACTCTACACAAAGATCAATTCAAAATGCATCAAAGACTGGAATGAATGTAAGACTTGAAATCTTGAAAGTGCTCAAAAAAAAAACTATGGAAAACACTTCGAGGCACAGATAAGGACGTTTAGAAAGACCCCAACAGCACAGGGAATAACCAGGCAAGTAGAATTGGTGACTGGGAGTCAATAAAATATAAAAGGGTTTGCACAGCTAAAGAAACAACCAGATCTGACATGTAAATCAGACCTGACATGTAAAGAAGTACAAAAAATTAAAAACACAAATGCCAAAGTATCCTATAAAAAACTTGTAAATGAACTGAATGTACAGTTCTCAAAAGAAATATATACCACCATATATATTTAGAAACATGTTTCACATTTCAAACTATCGAGGAAATGCAAATTAAAGGAGCTTTGAGATTCCTACTCAGTCCAGTCAGAATGGCTAGGATGGACAAAAGGCAACAGATGTAAGCTGGTACCAACACTATGGAAGCCACTGTAGTAGTTCCTCAAAAATCTATAGAAACCAGCCGTGCCACTCAGGTATATTCAACTTACTATAGAGATTTTCACGCCCATGTTTATTCCTGTACTGTATTCACAATGAGTAAGAAATGGAACCAGCCTGGATATCATCTATCTATCTATCTATCTATCTATCTATCTATCTATCTATCTATCTATCTATCTGATGTATGAATCACATATTTGTTCCCCTATATCTAGATTATCTATCTATCTATCTATCTATCTATCTATCTATCTATCTATTATCTTCTATCTCTAATCGTATGCTATATGCAATATACCATATGTAATACATCTGAATGAATTTTATTCAACCATGAAGAAATATGAAATAATGATATTTGGAAGATAGTTGAAAAAACTTAAAATCATTATGTTAAAAATCAAACCAGAGTGAGAATAAAATTTTGCATGTTTTTTTCATATGCAGACTCTACATTTAATTTGTACATACAAACACACACACACATACACACACACATAAGCAAAGATGGGGCTATACAAGAAAAAGACATCTTAAGGGATAAGGGAAGAAAATTATAAAGAGAATAATGGGATAAATGTGCTAGGAAAGCACTATTTTGGGGTGGATAGAGATCTACTAGAAGAGTATGAGAATACTGAGAACAGTGGGGGGACATACAAAGAGATAGTAAGTATGAAATTGTTGTATTGAAACACATTACTTTGCATGTAAATTAAAAAGTAAAATAAAATCCCAGACCGATGAACTCTATCATTTATGTTCTTCATTGCATTAGGCACTGACTGCTCTTCCAGAGGTCCTGAGTTCAAATCCCAGCAACCACATCATGACTCATAACCATCTGTAATGAAATCTGATGCCCTCTTCTTGTGTGTCTGAAGGCAGCGACAGTGTACTTATAATAAACAAACAAACAAATCTTTAATAAAATGAAAGTGAAAAACACATTTTAAAAAAAGAGTGTTAAATAGAATACTACCAACTGTGTCCTACCCTAAAGAGTTTCTACTGGTTTAGATTGAGAACATCTGTAATACTATGATGCTTTAATTTTGTTTGATCAGAATGGCCTGAACATTTTATTATGGAATCTCTTCTTTATGGATTGTGTTTTGTGGCATTAGAACTTTTCCACGGGAGTTTTTAAACTGTGATCCTCTGTTCATCAGAGCTTGGAGCTATACATTTTGAATCATGAGCTGGACACTGCTTTGCACATTTCATGCTAATTAATAAATCCCAAGTGTCTATGAATTCCGTTGTGGTAGATCAGAAATATGGTGATGAAGTCTTTGTAGCTTTTTCATTAAAAGTGAAAAACTGTTTTCCCATTGCTAAAATATGGACTAGTTTGAAGATAGCCTATGGAAAATGGAATGAGGTTATGGTAAAGTCATATTAAGCCTTGCTCCCTCTTTAAAAGTGGTCCATCATAGAAGGAATCTCATATTACCTCTTAAAGTATGAGTGGCCACCTGGAAGGAAATGAGTTATCTTCCCTCTTAGCACTGACCAACTGGGTGACGTAGGACTGAACCCATATTTAAACCTTCAGCACATTCAGGACGTCATATAAACACATCCCTGTGAAGAAGCCTGCAGAGCTGAAAACATGGGGAAGAAGACAGTGGGATTCTTTTCTCGGTTGACAAATTTTGGGTTGATTTGATTATCAGCGTCTCTACCTCCCCTCCTTATCGTTACATTTTTTTAGAAGTCAATCCAGCAACAGTCGTCCTGGTGCTCTGCTCTTACAATCTTTCCTTTTCTACAATATTCCTTGAGCCTGAGGCATAGAAGTTGCATTGTAAATATACCAATTAGGGCCAGGCAACCCGCGCCATAAGTTGTTCTTTGTACTTTGAACAGTTGTGGCTTCCCTTAATGGTCTCACTCAGCTGCATGAAGAAGCTTCTTTGATGACAGGTGAGAGCTATACTTACCTGTGAATGTAAGGCTCTGTATTTAGAATGTTGTCAGAGATTCGATTGGTTTAGGTGAGTGGCACTAATTGGTTCCCATCTGGGTTCCATGGCCTCACCAGTCAGAGGTAGCTGGCTAAGTGTACAGTACCAGGCAAGAATTTGCTACTATTGAATGCACTTTAAATGCAACTAGGTGACTGTTGGGCATAGATTTCTGATTCTGTATTTATTCTTATAATGTTTTGTGTGTTGTGTGTGCTGTTTGCTGGACAGTTCTTCCTGGACTTCTCTCCTGTGTTTCAGCATGGACCTTGAGCACTGTGACTTTTTGTTTCACAGAATTGTCAAAGATGTTTGCATAGTCAGTATCTTGGGAAGACAGAAATATTTCCAAGTAGGACAGAAGAGAGATAAAGTAATGCTCTCATCTGATGCCAAGATTTGTTTAGAAGAGATTTTTTTTTTCAGTTCAGAATTGCCTCATTTCAAGTTTCTCAGTTGTGAGGAAACCCACTTTGTGAGCAATGTTTACCTTGTTTTCTCCAATATCTCCAGGCCTTTCCAGGAAACTATGGGGATTCAATGCCACTCTGGAAACAATGCTGCCTTGTGTCCAAGAGTGGAAAGTTCTTGTCTGTGACCCAAGCATCTCGTTGTCCTCTGTCTCCATCAATGAAACTGAACCAGACTAACTTACCAACTTTAGCTCTTAGATTTCAGCCTTCATAATTATTGACATCTACTTTGAACTTAATACATTACACAAAATACTTTGTGAAAATTGTATGACCTATTGTCTCTTTTTCAGGAACAGATTTATTCAAGTCTGTTTATTCTTTCATGAACGTGTAATTTTCACAAGAAGATATGTGAGGGTTTCTCCAGAATTCAATTATTTGATTCATTAGGAGTTGCATGCAAATGAATGAGTTTATGTTTTATTAGTGACTATTAATTCAGAACACTGAACATGCTGCTAGGCTTGCTTTCAGTAACTAATTTTTATTTCTCTCGCAATATATTATTTGTACATTTCAACCTTCCTTTATCAGTCCCTTCCAGCTGTTTCTCTTTTATTTTAATTCCAGCTTTATGTTTAGATAAAATGCTTAATTTGTACATTTTTACTCTTTTCGGGAGATTAGTTTTATAATTCTTGCTCTATATTAAAGGTTCAAATACACAATAATTTTTTAGTTATTGAAAAATTGTTTGTAATTTTTCATAGTAAAGAGTTCTGGGGATGGGTGTTTTTTTCACCTTTCCTGACCGTGGTTTTTGTTTTTATACCCCTAGGACATTGTTATGGCTCTGTTATGAAGTTCTGCACATTTTGGGAATTTCTCTGTGCATAATACATGATCAACATTTGAAACTATTCTAGAGATCTTTAAGAGTCAGTATTTTCAGCCATAAGAACAACAATACCAACCAACCAGAGCTCCCAGGGACTCTGGGACCACTCTTTGGACCACCATCCAAAGACTACACATGGACAGACTCAAGGCTCCAGCTGCATATGTAGCAGAGGATGGCCTTGTTGGGCATCAGTAGGAGGAGAAGCCCTTGGTCCTGACAAGGCTTGATGCCCCAGTGTAGGGGAATGTTGGGGCGGGGAGGTGGGAAAGGGTGGGTGGGGGAAACACCCTCATAGAAGCAGGGAGTGGGGGGATGGCATAGGGGGTTTATGGAAACCGGGAAAGGGGATAACATTTGAAATGTAAATAAAAATTCCAATTAAAAAAAACCCCATAAAATGAGGGTGCTCCTCCCAAATTGGGAGTTTGTGGAGGGATAATCAGGAAGGGAGATATCATTTGAAATGTAAATGAATAAAATGATTAATAAAAAATAAAATGAAAAAATAAGTATTTTCTCTTTGTTCCATGTGAAGTTTCTTAATGCAGGGTTTCACATAGTAGGCCTCATCTCAAGCTCAGGGATAATCTCTTACCACGTATACTGCTGTTTCAGTCTGAATGTTGAACTTCAATTATCTCATGAGGTAATAGATGGGAGCAGATGGGACCATTAAGGAATCACTATGTCATAAGGGCTTGCGCTCCTGTCCCTGACCATCCATTCCTGGGTTAATCATCAACGAGTTGACAAGAGTTCATGTGTTATGAAAGCTCCTGTCTCTTGTGTATGTTCCTTCTTGCTATATGATATCATGTGCTACCTTAAGACAATGGAGAGTCTCTTCCAGAAAGAAGATCAAAAGATGGGGCCTGCAGACTTTGGTCCTGGTATCATCTAGAACCAGGCTAAATAAATCTCCCTTTTGTATAAGCTATCTAGCTTTTAGTTATAGCAACAACAACAATGAAATTTAAGCCAAACTGCTACTAAACTTCTGTGCATACAGTGAGTCATACAAAATGGGAAGGCTGACAATAAAGCTTTCTTCTGAGCAGTTTTAATATAATTTGTTTAAAAGTCATAACCTGTGAAAGGGTTGTAGTATACTTGGGCTTCTATTTTTTATTTGGAATGCAGATTCAGATGAGAGAAATGTTTAAAATATTCAGTTTATTTTCTGATAACAAAAAATGGGTAGCTAATCATGGAGTCAGATCCATTACCTAATTAGATCTCTGTAGCATTTATTTAAATTATCCACATGGGAACCTGGGTGTCCTCGCTCAGTGGTAGCATCTTGGGCAGCTCTATGCAGTGAGAAGATACTGGTGCTTCTGACCCAAACTGCTAAATACAAAACCCTGTTTGGGTTTGTTTGTAATGAATTTTTTTTTTTAAGATAGCGTCTCTTTATGTAGCCCTGGGTGTCCTAAAATTTGCTATGAAAACCAGGTTGGCTTCAAACTTTAGCAGTCGGCCTGCCTCTGCCTCCCTAGTGCTGGGATTCAAGGCAGCCCTGTCCTACTGTTCGCTTGTGTGGTGTTGGCTGCAGTGTCTCCCTTTGCCTCCGCTCTTACTTCAAACTTAGAATAGAAACAGCCTGGCTTCTCGGACTGCTGTAAGAACAGCTTCAGTAGGCATGGAGGGGACTAGTGATCGCCAGGCAGGAGTGTACCTGAACGCTTTGCTTGCAATAATATCGGCAAACATTCATCATTAAAGATCAAAAGTAGTGTTTAGATTTTAGGGAATATTGCTAGAGGGACTTAAGAATATTTTTCTACTCTTTTCAGATTTTGGTGACTATTATTTTAGTTAAAATTTATAAATAATTCATTTAATTAAAGCACCACACAGATCTTAATGTGGAGCCTGACACTGAGACTTTACGCTGTCCGTTAAGGCTGCCTTGGAATTCAAACATAAAGTTTCGTTCTGAGAAATTCAAGTGTTTACAGGAAAGGCTAAAAATGAGTTGGGAAGTGTTAGGAAAATTCAGAAAACAAGCTGCACCCCATGTATAGCTGCCACAGGGCAGCTTCTGAAAGCCGCTGACTGGTGCTGAGTTAGTCCTCAGCAAACTACAGAGACCTGTGGCTTGAATTAGCATGGGCGAGCGCCAGGCTAGAGACTTCCCTTCAAGAGGTCTTCAGGTTCCAGCTGTTAAACTATCAGGAAGCCTCAGGCTACTTGAAAGGCACAACACACAACACGGGGGGCAGTCCCTTTTTTCTGAAGATTACAAAAACTCACCCGTTCCTTAAATAGAAATAGCAGATTTATGTGAACCCACTAATCAAAACCTCCTTGAGCAGGAGCCCCAGGGACATCCTGTGTCAACACAGTGAAAATATCCAGCAGATGCTGCAGGATCAAAGTCCCCTTTCACAGCCACACTTTGCAGAATGACCCAGGTCCCCTGTTCCATGCCTTCCTACCTGTTAGGTCATAAAAGTGAAAATTGAGAGTAATGTAATCCTCCACTCCAGCATACAGAACAGAGCCTAATTTTATCACTCCAAAGAACACACCTTGTGTTTTATTTAAAGGTGAGATTCTATACCACTGCTGAGATGGCTGAAATAAAACATTTTTTTTCTCTTTTGAGTAAGGGTCGTACTAAGAGTTTTTGATACCAATTTCAAGATTAGATCCCTTTACATTTAAGCATTAATAACTTGTTCAAGGTCAACTTTTTTAAAAAAATTATAAATATGAAACTTTCTCTCAGTTTTCTTCCCATAAAATCCATCTATCAAACTCTTGACTTACAAATCTCCCTGACTCTAGGTGAATCTGTTGATGTTCAGATAGTGGGCTGTACAAAACTGGTGTAGGGGATGTCATTTCAGAGTAGTATCTGCTGTCTCTGCTGGTCAGTGAGGAAGAGAACATAGTCTTGGAACATGGCGATGGGGATTTGAAATGTAAATTTCTCAGTGTGAGCTACATAGCCCATTCATAGCCACTGTGAGCATCTTCATAAGGCCAGCATTTAAAAAAAAAATAGAAAGAATGGAAAGTTAAGGAGTAGTGGCAGAGGCTAGGGATGCAAGTCAGTATCATGTTGTCAAGGAAGGTCCTGGGTTTAATTGAGCTTTTAGATAAAAACCATTATAGTGATTGATTATGGTTAGGTCATAAAATTGCAATTCTAGGCACCCATCACTCTAAGAATCCAGGATTGTGTTCTTATGAACTGTGGAAAGCAGTTGAAGTGTTTTAACTGATGTGCTAGCTGATGACTTTGCTCCTTTAGTATAAGTACAGTGTTTAGACCAAGTCAGACGAGAGAGATAAAGTAGAAAAGTGAGAGAAATTTTGAACTAGACATCTATGTCTTGAATAGCTTAGCAGCATTTTGTGAACAGTTGGTGGCCAGTGTCTTGGCTTCGACATCGAAGATGGTACTGCTGATCATTAGTTGCTTTTAATATTCTGCTTCTCCTCCTTCAGCTATCTTCATTAGGGAGTCAAATCAATATTTTCTATCAAGTTTTACAAATATCATTTAGTTTTAATTTTTAACTATTACCATTTTGTTTTGCTAAGTGTGTAAGGCTGGAAGTCAATGACTGCATAGTATGAAGAGCAGGCTGTGAGGGAGGTGAATCCACTCGGCCACACACTGAGGTTGCCTAGCGGACGAGCCTGCTGAGTGCTGCAGGTCTTGAACCCAACTCCAGCTTAGACTGTTATCTTCCCCTGGTGTGAGATTGACTGGTGTGGAGTTACTCGCTGTGCAATTCAGAAACGAAATGTGCCCTAGGTGGTTATCCTCTTGCTCCTGCTCCTGTTTCTGTTCCTCCTCTCTCTCCTTCTCCCCCTCCCTTTCTCTCCTCCCCCCTTCCTTTCTTTTCTTCTTTTTGGTCTTGCTGTGCATACATGTCTAGAACTATGGTAGTTTAAAAAAGATTTTTCGAAATCTCAATTGCATAAGGTGTTGCTGAGCACCAGCCCTGTCCTTTGAAAGTCACACAAATAATCTCAGGATCTTGATGCACCTTGTCCCTGCTAGAACTACGTCTAAAAGATATCAATGATAGATGACTGACATTAATGATTCATTGAGCAATGTTTTACATATTTTCCTATATATTTGATCTAGACCTTTTAAAATTTCATAACTAGTACTGTAAGAGAAGTATTCTTGTTTCTACTTTTCAAATGAAGTCAAGAGAAATTTTAAAAGTGTATTCAGGAGAACAAATATTTGCTACTAGAAGTTTTTTTATTGGTTATTTTATTTATTTACACTTCAAGTCTTGTCCCCCTTCCCACTCCCTCCTCCACAAACCCCTCATCCCATCCCCCCTCCTCTTTGCCTCTAAGAGGGTGCTTCCCCACCCACTCACTCCCGCCTCCCCCCTCTACCATTCTCCTACACTGGGGCATCAAGCCCAGTGTAGTCTCTATAAGACCAAGGGCCTCCCCTCCAATTGATACCAGATAAGGCCATTCTCTACTACTCTTATGTAGCTGGAGCCATGCATACTCTTTGGTTGGTGATTTAGTCCCTGGGAGCTCTGGCGGGGGGGGTCTTGTTTGTTGATAATGTTGTTCTTCCTTTAGGGTTGCAATCCCTTGTAGAAGTTTTTTAAAGTTATCATTTTAAATGGTATTGTAAAACCATCTGAATTAAGATATAAATTATTATAAAATCTCCAAAGGCAATGGACTGTACTTCAGTTACAATTGTGTACAATATCACATGAGGTAGTATAGAATCTCATGTTGGGCAAAGGCCATGTAGACAAAAGATGGAACATTATTTGCGTGGCATGATGGGAATGATTGGACTAGACCAGCATTAGTAGACAAGTGCTGATATGGCATCCTGTCTCCTGGTTCATGCCCCAGCTCTCAGACAACTGCAAGATGGCTGTCTCTTCTAGAGCCTAAGGTTTCAGAGTGGTTCCATTACTTCCTTACCTCTGCTGTTGAAAGGCCATCCTTTTACTGCCATGCTAAAGTGTTTCTAGGGTTTCCTTTCTGTAATTTAGGCAAAATTATTGCATGTTTTACTGAGGCAAATGCTAAGTGTTTTACATCATTAGGGCCATTATTCTTTAGATGCATTTCTCCTATGAGTATAGAAGATACTTTTATTTGCCAGTTTGTGGACTTGGACCAAGTGACTGGAGTCATAGGACTCAAAGATTGTAAGACTTTCTGACCCGTTGTTTACAAAATCATCAAATAATCTTAATTTGGAATGATTTCAGCATATTAACGAATCTCATTAACATTCCACTTTAAAAGACTTCCTGAAAAGAAAAAGACGTGATAAAGAGCAATGCATGTTTGTCTTAGTTGGGCCACATTAATGTAAATGCTACAGCCTGGATGACAGAAACAGTGAACTCTTATTTCCCAAAGTTGTGGGAGATGAGTGTCATACAGACACACCGGCATGTCTTCTTTTTGGTGAGGGCCGCCTCCTGATTTGCAGACAGTCATTTTCCTTTGTTCTCATATGGTGAAGGCAGAACACCGTGGACTCTTCATCCTATTACCCATGTATTTGTCTCATTTATGAGGTTTCCAACGCCATAACTGCACAAAGGTCCCACTTCTAATCATCGTCTCCTAAGAGATTAAGCCTTCAACACTGGAATTTTGGGAAGGATGTAGGGATCCAGTCCAAAACAATTTCCATCATACTTTCATTGTTACAGAGACTCGATAATTGCTATTCACACATTAAAACATTGAATGTAGCTATTAAGTGGTACAGTAGAGATTTTGTATAATGAAAGAGTTGTAATTTGCACAAAACCTTGGTTTATGTACTAAAAGAATGGTAGATAACTATTATGCAAATATTTTATGAACAATATACTGTCTTAAATTATTAAATCATGATAAACAATGCTTAAGATGTACACCCGTATCAACAGTAACATTACTGGAGTATCTGTTTATTATCTTCTTGAGTCAGGCTTATAATATACTTAAGAATATACTTACATAAGAATAGCTAATAATTTTTAAAACTAATGTATTTGGAATAGGCTTCACTCCTTTTGAAAAACCCTCCAATGACATGTTGTGATTGGAAGGCCTTCCTTTATTAATTTCTATTTTCAAACTAAGTGTGGCATCACTAACAGCACGCAGAGTTTCAAATGAAAGAAGCCCATTGTTGACTGCATTCACCATCAGCAGTAGTTCTGCCCCCAGCTCTGTAGAAACTTTGTTAAAACCTTACTAGCAAAGTGAAATCCTTTCTTATATCAAGATTGATTTTACAAAACAATAGGAAGTGAAGTGGGTTGCTGTACATGCACAAATGAGTGGAAACCACCACCTCCTCTTCTTTTTTCTCTTCCTCCTTTATATATACGTATAAGAAAACAATTACTAGACACAGCCACTGTAGTCTTGTAGGAGTCTATGCATTGGCATGCATGGTTATGTTTTTCTTTATGCAATGAAAAGTTGAAATAAGTAATTCCATAAAGGGTGTCAGTTGATGATATTCTCTATACAATTATATGCAGCCATCAAGTTATGTTAAAATAATAGTTATGTTTCTATTCATTGAACAGTTACTATATACCACTTAATGAACTGAAAAATGTTTAATTTTAACCCTCATACTCCAATACCTTCCATTACCACACCTGAAAGCCACGTTGAGTTGACGACTGAAGGCATATTCAGTTAGACCCGGGTGTGACTGTCTACTGGCTCAAGGCTCAGAGCTTATACATATTTCATGGCATAGAAAACTGCTTAGAATTTATTAAGAGAAATCACAGAAAGTCCTGTGCATAACGTTATCATGCTAGACATCTTTATACGTGTGAGGAAAAATCTAGAAGGACATCACCAAGTGAGAACACTTAGGGATGATGAGAAAGTCTTTATTTATAATTAATGTTTTACTTTGTTTCCTGACTTTTGTGCAGTGAACATTTAATAATTTTATAAGAACAAAAATAAAGTTTCTCTCCCCCAAGTCCCATGTCTGAAATGTTAATTGTAGCATTATTTCTAATATAATTGGGAATAGTTTGAATATCAAGTAGTAGATGAATTGTTCACTGAAACGCAGCTCATCAATCCAGGGAGGCAACGTCTGTTATGCATACCTAACAAATAGAGATCAAGCTAAAGCAATATTTTCTGAAATAAGGGCAGTAAATGTTACTCTAAAAATCATTTTGGCTTATACTATGGTTATGATGTAAATCCTTGTGTTCAGTGAAAGGACACAGCATGCCGGATAAAAATGATTGAAGTGTTTTCGGGATGGGGAGTGATAAGACAATTTTCTTTTGTGTTTTATGTGTGAAAAATATTGTCAAGTATACAATCTCTGTGTGATAAACCGCTGGGTTTATAAAAGCAGAGGTGCCTAAGTGAAATGCTCGGTCTACTTTTCTATGATTCAAAGATGTGCACCTCTCAGGCAATCAGATGGGTGTGGTTTAATGTTCAGATTTTAATTCTCGGTACCTTCAAGCGTCATCAGCAGTGATACGGCTGGCACGGCTGCTGCCGGTTTCTTTCCTCCAGATTGCTGCCATCTCAAATTAGAAAGCAACCTGAGCAAAAGATCTCTAGACAGGTTGTCTCGGTCATTTTGACAAACACTGCATATTCTGTCCCTGGGGTCATGGCAAATGACAGGACATGAAAAGAGAATAGAAAATGCTTCTCTGGTGCTCTCTCTTCTCTGGTTTGCTGAGTAAGGCAAGCAGTACAGAAAGCCTGCAGCTTCTAGCTACACAGCTCCAGAGGGCGTCCACAAAGGCAAACTGTGTCTCCTGCCCAGCGATGGATGTGCCAGCTCAGCATGTGTCATGCCTTTGGGGCAGCAGAACGAAGGCTGGCTACTTGCCCAGTTTTCTTTCAGAGCTGGAGAGAAGACCAAATATAAAGCTGCCTGTTTCTGAACCAAGTGGTTTACCTGTCTCCTTTCTTCTCTCACAGATCTCTGATCCAACAGAAAGATTGTTCCTAGTAGATAAAAACGCATCACAGCAGTTACTCAGCCGGGTTCTGTGAGAGTGACCTTAGCAAGTCATTCAATGTCAGCCAGCGCTGTTTAGTTTGTGTGCGTGCTTTTACGCAATTTAGCACTCTACTGCCCTTTTTCGTGAATTATAATTGAATCACAGAAATGTTAACTTCTTTTGCTTCTGTGACAAGTCAAGGAAGGGTTTTGATGATTTTGTCTCCTGCAGCAAAAAGGAAATGTTCTACACGAGCCAGATGTCTCTTACTGAGAAACAGTGATCCAAAAGTTCAAACCATTTTCATAACTAGACCTTACCCAGGTGATCATGGTTTCCCATGCCTGGAGGGTCACATGTCTGAAGTGGAAATAGGATTGCCATAAATATTTCACTGACAAGTTTTCATGCTGCAAACATCGTCGGGAACTCTGATCTAAGGAAATGGGTTTGGCATCTAAGGCAACAGGCAAAGTAGGTGGTTAAGTATATGACACTCTTCTGTGGCCTTACCAATGGTATTGGATTCTGTACTGTGGAAGCTCTGGTGTTCTAGGTTAGGATTGACAGGAAACATTAAACACGTAAACATACGAAGGTATATTTAGGAATTGGGAGTGGATAAACCCTTCAATCCCATAATCTTTCTCCACAGATATCCCCATAAAATAAAATAGTAGCTACAGATTTTAGTGGACTGCGTGATTCTGAAACATTAAAAAGTTGAATGATTGTGAATAACTTATGCAGAAAATTCAAACCGATTCATGACAAGCTTTTGTCATTTGTTGTAGTAAACTGGCTTTCTTAGTTAAAAAAATATTTCCATTAATTTATTTAGTTATTCACTTCACATCCTGATTGCAACCCATCTCTCTCTTCCCAGTACCCCCTCACATGGTCTCTCCCTCACCTTTTCCTCTGATAAGGGAGAGGCCTTTGTCAGGAAGGTGGGTATCAACCCACCCTGGTCCTTCAAGTCACTGCAGGATGAGATGCATCCTCTCTCACTCAGGCCAAATAAGCCAGTCAGAACAACAGGATTCATAGGTAGGCAACAGGCCAGGGATAACCTCAACTCTAGTTGGTGCAGGACCCAAAGGAAGACCAAGTGGTACATCTAAATATGTAGGGAGCCCATATTATGTTCTTTATGTTTAGCCCATGTATGTTCTTTGGTTGGTGGTTCAATATCTGGGAATCCTCAAGTGTCAGGTTAATTAACGGTGTTGGTTTTCTTATGGAGACCCTATTCCCTTTGGGTCCCTCAATTCTTCCCCCTACTCTTCCATAAGACTCCCAGAGCTCCACCTAATGTTTGGCTGTGGGTCTCTATGTTTGTTTCAGTCAGCTGCTAGATAGATCCTCTCAGATAAATGCTAAGCTCCTGTCTACAAGTGTAACAGAGCACTATTAATAGAGTTAGGGATTGGCTCTTGCCCACGGGACGGGTGTTAAGTTGGGCTAGCCATTGACTGGCCATTCCTTTAGTCTGTGCTCCTCAATCTTTGCTACAACTTTGTCATTGCACTTCTTGCAGGCAGGAGAAATCTGGGGTAGAAGGTTTTGTGGGTGGGTTGGTATCCTTATCCTTCCACTGGGAGGCCTGCCTAGCTATAGGAGGTGGTCACTTCTGGTTCCATATTCTCCACTGCTAAGAGTTCTGCTAGAGTCACCTGCATAGACTCCCTGGAGTCTCCCCCATTCCGGGTCTCTGGCATGTCCTAGAGATGTCGCTCCACATCAGTAATTTCTGTTCAGTCTCTGGGCTTTTTCTCTACAATTCTCCCTACACCGGATCCTCCCCCTTCCCTTCCCTATGCCCTCTTCCACACAATTCCCTCCCTCCACCTACCTCAGATGACATCTTATTTCCTCTTCTAAATGATATTCAAGCATCCTACTTGGGTTCTCCTTGTTATTTAGCATCTTTGGGTCTGTGGATTATAGCATGGGTATCATGTACTTTATGGCTAATAAGCATTTATAGTGAGTACATACCATGCACATTCTTTGGGGTCTGGGTTATCTTATTCAGGATGATATTTTCTAGTTCCATCCATTTATCTGCAAATTTCCTGATGTCCTTGTTTTTAATAGCTGAGTAGTATTCCATGGTGTAAATGAACCGCATTTTCTTTATCCATTCTTCAGTCGAGGGACATCTGGATTGTTTCCAGTTTCTGACTAGCATGAATAAAGCTGCTCTGAACTTAGGCGAACAACTGTTATTGTGGTATGGTGGGATGTCTTTGTGTATACACCAAGGAGTGGTATAGTTGGGTTTTGAGGTAGAACCATTCCCAGTTTTCTAAGAAATTGCTAAATTGATTTTCAGAGTGTTTGTACTCTCACTAGGAACGGAAGAGTGTTCCCCTTACTCCATATGGAGTGCTGTCACGTGAGCTTTTCTTCTTAGCCACTCTAACTGGTTGTGAGGTACGATCTCAGAGACCTTTAGATTTGCACTTCCTGATGACTAAGGACATCGAATATTTCCTTAAGTAATTCTTGGCCATTAGAGATTTTTCTGTTTTGATTTCTCTGTTTAGCTTTGTACTGCATTTTTAGATTGGGTTATTAGGTTTCTTGGTATCTAAGTTCATGAGAATATATATCTCTAAATCTATTTATTTATCTATGTACCTATGTATGTATGTATGTACGTATATATGACTGTATCTTCCTATCTATGTATCTATGTATCTGTCTATGTATGTATGTATGTATGTATGTATGTATGTATGTATGTATGTATGTATGTATCTATCTATCTATCTATCTATCTATCTATCTATCTATCATCTATCTATCTAAAATTTGGATATTAGCCCTCTTGCTGATGGAATGTTGGTGAAGATCCTTTCCCAAACTGTAGGCTGCTCTTTTGTCATACTGTCAGTGCTCTTTGCCTTAAGAGGCTTTTCAGTTTCATGAGGTCTCATTTGTTAATCGTTGATCTTAGTGTCTGAACTATTGGTGTTCTATTTAGGAAGTTGTCTCCTGTCCCAAGGTGTTTAAGATTCTTCCCCACTTTCTCTTCTATTAGATTTAGTGTATCCAGTTTTATGTTCAGGTTTTTATCCAGTTGGACTTGAGTTTTGTGCAGGGTGATAAATATGGATCTATTTGTATTCTTCTACATGCAAGCATCCAGTTAGACCAGCACCAGTTGTTGAAGATGCCCTCCCTTGTCCATTGTATGGTTGTAAAAAAATCAAGTGTCCATAGATGTGAGGGGTTATTTCAGGGTCTTGGATTTGATTCCTTTGATCAACCTGTCTGTTCCTACACCAGCACCATGCAGTTTTCATTACTATTGACTTGTAGTGTAGCTTCAGGTCAGAGATGGTGATCCCTCTAGCAAGCTTTATTTATTTATTTTTATTTATTTTTTATTTTTTTTAATTCTATTTTTTGGAGCTGGGGACCGAACCCAGGGCCTTGCGCTTGCTAGGCAAGTGCTCTACCACTGAGCTAAATTCCCAACCCCTATTTTTATTTTTATTGTTCAGAATTGTTTTCCCAAATGAAGTTGAGAATCTTTCTTTCAAGGTATGTAAGTTTTGTGTTGGTATTTTGATGGAAATTGTATTGAATTTGTAGATTGCTTTTGGTAAAATGACCATTTTTACTGAGTTCTTACCAATCCATAAACATGGGAAATCTTGCCATCTTTTGATGTTTTTTTCACTTTTTTTCAGAGACCTGAAGTTCTTATCATATAGGTCTTTCTCTTATTTGGTTAGAGTTATGGTAACATATTTTATATTGTTTGTGGTATCAGGTTTTTCCCCTGATTTCTTTCTCAGCCCACCACTTATCCTTGTATAAAGGAAAGCCACTAATTGCTTTAAGTTTCTCCCCCATTTAATTTGGTATTGGCTATTAGCTTGCTGCATATTGTCTTTATTGTGTTTAGGTATTTGCCTGTGTGGTTTAGGTATCAGGGTGACTATGGCCTCAAAGAATGAGTTGGTCAATGTTCCTTCTGTTTCTATTTTGAGGAATAGTTTCAAGAGTATTGGTGTTAGCTCTTCTCTGAAAGTCTGGTAAAATTCTGTACTAAAACCATCTGGCCCTGGCCTTTTTAGGTTGGGAGACATTTAATAACTACTTCTATTTCTTTAGGGGCTATAGCACCATTTAGATTGTTTGCCTGGTCTTAACTTTGCTAAGTGACATCTAGCCAGAAAATTGTCAATTTCATTTAGATTTTCTAATTTTGTGGAGTACAGACTTTTGAACTGAGACCCAATGATTCTTTTGATTTCCTCAGTGTCTATTATGTCCCTTTTTTCATTTCTGATTTTTTGAATATTGCCTCTGCCTTTTAGTTAGTTTGCCTACAGGCTTGTCTAATATTGTTGATTTTCTCAAAGAACCAGTTCTTGGCTTGGTTAATTCTTATTTTGTTTTATTGCTTTCCACTTGGTTGATTTTTGCCCTGGGTTTATTATTTCCTGCCATCTTCTTCTCTTGCATGTGCTTGCTTCATTTTGCTATAGAGCTTTCAGGTGTGCTGTTGTTAGTATGAGATCTTTACAATTTCTTTATGAAGGCCCTTAGTGATACAAACTTTCCTCTTATACTGCTTTCATTGTATCCTATAATTTTGAATATGCTATGGCTTCATTTTCATTGAATTCCAGAAAGTCTTTAATTTATTTCTTCTTCGACCCAGTCATTATTGAGTAATGCATTGTTTAGTTTCTGTAAGTCTGCAGGTTTTCTGTTATTTCTGTTGTTATTGAAGTCCAGCTTTAATCCACGGTGATCTGATAAGATACAGGGATTATTTTTACCTTCTTGTGTCTGCTGTGGCTTGCTCTGTTAGCTAGTATATTGTCAGTTCTGGAGAAGGATCCATGAGTTGCTAAGAAGTTACATTCTTCCCTGTTTCCAGGAAATGTTCTGTAGATATCTGTTAGTTCCATTTGATTCATAATATCTGTTAGTTTCATTATTTTTCTGTTTAGTTTCTGTTTCAATGACCTGTCTGTTGGTGAAAGTGGGGTATTGAAATTTAAAGTATTATAGTGTTGGGTTCAATATGTGATTTAAGCTTTATTTATGTTTCTTTTACAAATGTGGGTATCTTTGCATTTGAAACATGTTTAGAGCTGATGAGTCATCTTTGTGGATTTTTCCTTTGATAATTATGAAGTGTCTTTGCCTATCTCTCTTGAGTACTTTTGGATGAAAGTCTATCTAATTAAATATTATAATGGCTACTCCAGCTTGTTTTTTGGGTCTATTTGCTTGGAAATCTCTTTTTATAGCACTTTACTTTGTGGTCATGTCTATGTTTTTTGCTGAGGTATGTTTCTTGTATGTGGCAGAATGATGGCTCGTGTTTATGCATCTACTCTGTTAGCCTGTGTATTTTTATTAGGGAATTGATATTGAGAGATACTAATGACTAATGGTTGTTAATTCCTGTTATTTTAGTGTTGGTGGTGTTAGTGTGTGTGTGTTTCTCTTTTGGTTTTATTGTTGGGATACTATTTATTCCTTGTGTAAAGGAATACTGTGTATTCCTTGGGCAAAGTTACCTTCCTTGTGTTGGAGTTTTCCTTTTAGTACCACGTTTGGGCTGGAAAGATATGATTTAAATTTGATTTTGTCATGAAATATCTTCTTTTGTATATTTGTGCTGATTGAAAGTTTTACTGGGCATAAGAGTTTTGGTTGACACCTGTGGTCTTTTAAGATCTGCAAGACAGCTGCCTATGCCTTTGGCTTTTAGAGTCTCTTTTGAGACATCAGGTATAATTTTGATAGGTCTGCCTTTATATATTTCTTGTTCTTTTCCCCTTGTAGCTTTTAATTTTCTTTTTTTGTTCTACATATTTAGTGTTTTGATTAGTATATGGCTACAGGATGTTCTTTTTTGGTCCAATCTACTTGCCGTTCTATAAGCTTCTTGCACCTTTGTAGGCATCTCTTTCTTTAGACTAGGAAAAATTTCTTCTATGATTTTGTTAAAGATATTTTTTTGGCCTTTGAGTTGTGAATCTTACTATTTTTCTATTCCTATTTTTCTTAAGTTTCGGTTTTCTCACGATGTCCCTAATTTCCCGGATGTTTTATGTTAGAAATTTCAAGCTTTAGCATTTTCTTTGACAAATGTATTGATTTCTTCTATCTTATATGCTGATGAGTCTCTCTTCCATCTCTCATATTCTGTTGGTGATGATCGTGTCTGTAGCTCCTCCTGGATTGCTTCAGTTTGTATTTTCTTTATTGTTTCTATTTCCATGTTCAGGTCTTGAAAAAATTTATTCATTTTCTTCACCTGTTTGTTTTTATTTTCATATATTTCTTCACATTTATTGATTTCCTCTTTAAAGGCCTCTATCTATTTAGTTGTACTTTCTCGTATTCCTTTATGGGAATTATTCATTTTAAAAGGCCAACTATCATTTTCGAATATTAGATTTAAGGTCATTTTCTTGTGCTTCAGGTGTGTTAGGGATATTCATGGCTTGCTGTAGTAGGATAGCTGGGTTCATATTGCCCTGGCTTTTACTGGTTGTGTTCTTATGTTGACCTTTAGCTGTTTGATTTTCCTTGGTGTTAGCAGGCCTGGTAGTCCCTGATGAAAACAGGCCTCTGAGAGTGCAGGCAGAGTTGGTTTTCCCTGATACCAGCAGATCTCTGGGATTGCAGAGCTTGTCCTGGGAAGTGGCAGTCTTCCAGTGATGCAGGCAAAGCTGTTGTTGCCTGATGGCTGTAGTCCTCCAGAATTTTTGTTTCTGAGAAACTTTAAAAACTTTAGAAAAGGTTTGCCTTTAAAAAGTATTTTTATTAATTCCTTGAGAATTCTCTGAGATGCATCTTAATTATTTTTACTCCTGTCTGCCATTTCCTCCTGTATTCACCTTGAGTCCATTTTCGTGTTGGTCAGTTTCTTCTGGGTGTGGCCTCTGCCCTAGATATGACCCACAAGGAGTCATATCACTAAAGAAAAATCTTTTCCAGAAGATATCAAATGCCAATAGTTAACCAGTTAGTCAAAGAATTCTGTTGCCACTTTTTAACTCTCCATGTTAGGATCTTGGGAGCTTGTGCAGGCCTTGTGTTCAATGCCACACTCGTGGTGAATATTTATGTGAAACTGCCGGGTTATATCTAGAAAATGCAATTCCCTTGATGTTATCTACCGCTGCTACCTCTTACAGTTTCTTTCACCATTCTTCTGTGAAGATCCCTGAGCCTTGGAGTGAGGCATGTGACTCACTTTCCTGCCAAACCTACAGTCTTTTCTTTTTTGCATATAAACCAGGTGACATTCTCTGTTAATTACCATCTACTTTGAGGAAAATTTTCTCTTATGTGGGTTGATATACGTGCTGATCTATGGCGACCACAATAAATCATGAGGAATTGTTTTGATACTATGCCCAATTTGGCAGACTAATAGCACTGGGTCTTCCCCTATGGCTTGTTACCCATGTATCTACAAGTTCTTAGCACCCTTAATGGTGCCAGGTTTGGGTAACAGTTCATGAAAAAGGCTTTATATAAAATTAGAAAGTTGTTGTTTACTCCCAGAATATTTTATACCATTACAACATGAGTACATCTTTCCCAGCCAGTCACTGCAGGGTTTACAGCTGAGAAAGACTGAACATTACCTTTCTCTTCCAGTAGTGTGCTTAACCCTTCCAGCACCATGAAATCTAGTTAGTAGGGATGAAGCTTCCAGGTAAGTATCATTTGATTTCTTCATGTTGTATGACTCAAGTATGTGGTATCATCAACAATGAGATCCTACCATACAATTCTAGCCAAGATCATTGTCAATAGCCTATCATGCTTGGGCACAACTTTTTAAGGTAACACTGTTTAAAGATCAGGCATATGGGGGTACATACATTGTGTGTGTGTGTGTGTGTGTGTGTGTGTGTGTGTGTGTGTGTGTTCAAAATGTTTCCAAGAAATGGAGAGAAATTGGTCTTATATATCATTTACTGATACATACTATCTATCACTGCCTGGAACAAGAGCTACTTGTTTACCAATTGTTTATTAATACTTTTACTTTGTAGATTTGTACTTTTAATCTCTTGCATCATAAATAGTTTTAACTGTTACAAAGTTCCAAGATTCCAAGAGTTCACACGTGTGTTCAGAGGGATCATAATTTGTTTTCTTAGCCTAGTACAATCTGTTTGGTTAGTGGGGTGCTCTCACTTTAAACTGACAAGCAACTATTGAGCGTTTCACAAAGTAAACTTTTGGTATTAATTTGGACTGACAATAATGGAGATTTCTCCTTTTTATAAATGCAAACAAAACAAGATAGATATTTGGTTTCTGTTTCTCTAGAAGCTAGTACACATACAGATGACTTTTTCTTCTGCTAAGCAATCTACCTGCTGTAGAACGTTAGATGAAAAACTAGAAGCTAACAATGTGACGATGTGGGACCTAGAAAGGAGGTTTAATTGTTGTTGTTGTTGTTGTTGTTGTTGTTGTTGTTGTTGTTGTTGTTGCTGTTGTTGTTTTTGAGTGGTAGAGTGAAGAACACTGACCAAATATAGTCCACAGAGAGGGGCTGTAATTTTAAGTGTAGAGTTGTGTCAGTTTATGTCAGACAAAGATTATAAGCCTGTTACCCATAGTGATTATAAGTAGTAGTTTTACTTATTTTTTCTTTGCATGTTTGTGTTATTGGTTTGTCTTTATAGCTCAATGTTGTCTGATTGTCAGGAAAAATCACATTTTTTTATATAATAATTTGCTAAGCTCCAATCAGAAAGTCACAGTCACAATCTTCAGAACTGCAGAGCAACGATTCTTTTCTTTGTAATTTTTCTTTGCTACTGAGCTCTTGTAGAGACAAAAATTCTTACAAGCATTCATTAAGTAATCAGAAAAAAGGAGATGACTGTTAATTGATACATCAGGCTGTGAGACTGGGGATGAGGAATCAAGGCTGTACTTTCTTATCAGATTGCAAAGGAAGACTTAAGGACACACACAAGGGATACACACTTAGATTCATATATGTACATTGACTCATAGGCTATCCCTTCTTCTGTCATTCTATAGCTGTGTTGTGTAGTCTGGATGGTTGAGGCAGGTCATCATTGAGCACATGGTTCCCTCCTAATGGTTATTGAGGATAGCAGAGGAAGGGAGCATGCTTAACACGCAGAGGTTCAGTCTTTGTTTCTTCCTTACAGAAGGAGAGATACTTAAAACCCGTGGGTGCAACCTGTATTCATCGTATGTGACAGTTGGTTTTGTCAGATGGCCAAAATCTTGAATTAAACACAAATTTAAGGAAAGCTTGCAGATATCTTGGAAAATTCTTAGATGAGTCTTTCACAGTTCGGAGCTGGGGACCGAACCCAGGGCCTTGCAGTTGCTAGGCAAGTGCTCTACCACTGAGCTAAATCCCCAACCCACAATCTGTGTTTTATCTTCCTTGAATGCTACTCATCAGGCTCTTGCCATAGTAAACTCACTTTGACAAGAAACTTCAGAAAAGAAAGGTAAATATGGGAGAGCAACATAGAAGAAGATTCTTGTGATAGTTTGTATATGTTTGGCCTGAGGGGTGGCACTATTAGGTGTGGCCCTGTTAGAGTAGTGTGTCACTGTGGGTGTGGGATTTCAACCCCTCTCCTAGCTGCCTGGCAGTCAGTCTTCTCCTAGCAGCCTTCAGATGAAGATGTAGAACTCTGAGAACCATGCCGGTCTGGATGCTGCCATGTTCCCACCTTGATGATAATGGACTGAATCTCTGAACCTGTAAGCCAGCCCCAACTAAATGTTCTCCTTATAAGAGTTGCCTTGGTCATGGTGTCTGTTCAAAGCAATGAAAGCCTAAATAAGACAATTTTCAACCTCATTATTAGAGGCAAAGTGCAAATGAAAACGTCAGTGACTTCTCACTAAACACCCAAGAGTATGACTAAAATTAACAAGGTAGAAAAGATTCTCCTAGTGATGGGTTACCATACTTTGGCTGGTCGAGTAGCCAAGAGCCTTTTTGTCTTTGGCAGTGGGAATGAGAACAGTAAGTTTCATAACATTTTTTTTCAGAGCTGGGGACCGAACCCAGGGCCTTGTGCTTGCTAGGCAAGCGCTCTACCACTGAGCTAAATCCCCAGCCCCGAGAACAGTAAGTTTCTACTCTGGAAAACTATTTGGCATTAGTTTCCCAAGGATTTGCCATTTATTTACTATTCAGACAACCTGATATTCTGAAGCAATGAGAAGGAAGAGAGAACAACCACATTTAATGACATGAATGGAAACCACAGTGTGAAACAGGTGAAGCCTGATGCATCCTACATGGATTTATTTATTTAAAGTTAAAAACAATACATGAGTCAAAATGAGAACAGGCGGGGGTATTGCTTGGAAGAGAACTCTTAGGTTGTTGATGATATTCTCTTTCTAGATCTGCTTGTAGTTGTATATGTTTGGCCTGAGTAGTTCTCACTTTAAGGTAGTTCTTACTTTAAGGACAGTGTTCAAATCATTTGCTTTGGTGTACGTTTCTCTTCATTATTTTGGTCAAAACATTTAAACAATAAAATGTTAACTATGATCTCAGAATATGATATTTTAAATTGAAAAGGCATCAGTGCATTTGATGAAACTGTATGAAATGAGAAATAGTCTTGAGTTTACAGAAAGTAATAATGAGGGAGTATACTGATCCTTTGCTGGATTTGGGGCTCTTGTTTTTCATGAATCAGGCTTTGGGCTGGTTACTCAGGCCTCCTTTTATCCTCAAAGGAGTATGAAGAATGAGGTGCATATTTTGAATTGGGTAACCTGCATGACATTTAGCTCCAGAATCTGGCATTTTGAAACACCACATTCTCCCTCACTTCTGCTCTGGTTATTCCCTCTCCATAACTTTTTTTTTTCATTTTTTTGGATTGCGAGAGTTAACTCTTTCTGATCACAATAAAGCCAAGGAAGTGTGTCTTCCAGGGGCATGTAAAGTTCATTATCTTAACTATACAACCACAGACTTCTTGTTTAGAAATGTTACTTTGTTTTTGCCTTCCTGAGCTAGGATCTTATGATCTAGCTCAGACTGGCCTTTAACTCATGTTGTCCCTCCTGCCTCAGTCTCTCAAGTGCTAGGATTATAGGCATTAGCCATTGTGCCCAGCTGTAGAAGTAATTTGAAGCCATTAGGCACTAAAAGAGAGGGAGGTTTACATGACTTAATGCCAATGTGCTAGACCTCAAGATACCCTTATGGGCAGAGTGCATGCACCTACTCTTCAACCTGTACTTCAGAAGCACTCCTAAGACTTCTTGAAGATATAAAGGAATAACTTGGGGATTAAGTAGTGAATATTTAATAATAAAAATCTCAAGGTATATAGAGGTGATTGCCTATTTATTGGATTTTACTTGTTTCACAGAAGACAGTGTCTTATTTCATTTTTTTACAAGCCTTTAAAAATATCTATAATAATTAAAAATTCTACCATTTATATACTGTCTCAGAATTTTGTCAGAAAAGAACCCATGTATCTGGATATTGGTCATTAATATTTTTGACCTTGGATAATGCTAACACTATCTCTGTCTTAGAAAAAATATTGATTTATCTTGGTTGACATAAAGATTTTAAATTCCTTTAGGAAATGGCTGAAAATAAACAGCCATTTGAAGTGTCTTTACTTAGGACTTTTTAAGCAAAAGACTTGTCAACCTCAAGCACAATAGTGAAAGTTGTTTTTTTTTTTTTCATGAAGAGTCTTTAAAGCCTCTACTGTTTTATGAAGCAACATTAATCTTAAGTTCACATGGGATTAAAGATATTTTAATTAAGCATATAGCTTGGTATTTTATAACCTTAAATTTGAAGATGATAAAGCATTTTATAATGGTCATTGAATTAAGCACTCCTAGGACGTTTACAGACATGAGTTGAAAGGACAATTATTCAATTAGTCTAGATCTAAACCCAAAAGATATGCAATAGACAGTATGAAAATTGGGCCTCATAAAAAGCTTGTCTTCCTGGAAATGTGGTTACAAAGTTGCTAAACCAAGAGGAATCATTTATAATGTTGGAACAGGACTCATATTTAATCATTCATCCAACAAATATTAATTCTGCACCTATTCTTTTCATTTTACTCAGCACTGGAGACATAAAAGTGATACAGTTGTTGTACACATAGGCTTCTGTTGGAGGAGAGAGAGCAAAGTAGCAGTGCTCTTGACTAGAAAGGCTAGTATTTGAAGAACATGTTCCACAGCAATTAGAGGGAAGTTTAGAGATATGTTGACATACAAACATACTACATACACACATTCATACATACATATGTACATGCATAAATACACACACACACACACACACACACACACACACACACACACACACACACACCTGCTAGAAGGTATAGAGATACTGATCCAAATCACAGGGTTAGGATGAAGTGTAGGTTTCTTGGCAACAGCCTTGGATTTAAGGCCGCTTTTTTCTCCTCACTTTCTTTTCTTTTTTATTTATTGGGTACTTTATTTAGTTACATTTCAAATGTTATCCCCTCCACAATTTCCCCTCTGAAAATCAATCCCCTATCCCACATTCCCTCCCCCTGCTTCTATGGGGGTGCTCCCCCACCCACACACTCACTCCTGCCTCCCCACCATGGCATTCCCTTACACTGGGGCATCAAGCCTTCCAAGGACCAAAAGTTTCTCCTCTCATTCTTGTCCCACAGGCCATTCTCGGCTACAAATGCGGCTGGAGCCATGGATCCCTCCATGTGTACTCTTTTGTGGGTGATTTAGCCCCTGGGAGCTCTGGGGGGTCTGGTTGTTTGATATTATTGTTCTTCGTATGAGTTGCAACCCCTACCCCCAGCTCCTTCAGTCCTTTCTCTAACTCCTTCATTGGGGAACCCATGCTCAGTTCAAAAGTTGGCTGTGAGCACCTGTCTCTGTATTTGTTAGAATCTGGCAGAGCCTAGCAGGAGACAGCTATATCAGGCTTCTGTCAGCAAGCACTTCTTGGTATTTGCAATACCATCTGGGTTTGGTATCTATATAAGCAATGGATTCCCAGATAGGGTAGTCTCTGGATGGCTTTTCCTTCAGTCTCTGCTCTACACTGTCTCCATATTTCCTTCCTTGAGTATTTTGTACCCCCTTCTAAGAAGGACTAAGCATCCACACTTTGGTCTTCCTTCCTCTTGAGGTTCATGTGATCTATGAATTGTGTCTTGGGTATTCTGAGCTTTTAGGCTAATATTCACTTATCAGCGAGTGCATACTATGTGCGTTCTTTTGTGACTGGGTTACCTCACTCAGGAAGATATTCTCTAATCCTATCCATTTGCCAAAGAATTTCACAAAGTCATTGTTTTTAATAGCTGAGTCATACTCCATTGTGTAAATGTACCACATTTTTTTGTATCCATTCCTTTGTTTAAAGACATCTTGGTTCTTTCCAACTTCAGTTATTATAACTAAGGCTGCTATTATCCCCTTGTACAAAGCTCAAGTACAAGGGGAATCAAGGACCTCCACATAAAACCAGATACACTGAAACAAATAGAAGAGAAAGTGGGGAAGAGCCTCAAACACATGGGCACAGGGGGAAATTTCCTGAACAGAACACCAATGGTTTATGCTCTAAGATCAAGAATGGACAAATGGAACTTCATAATATTGCAAACTTCTGTAAGGTAAAGGACACTGTCATTAGAACAAAATGGCAACCAACAGATTGGGAAAAGATCTTTACCAATCTTACATCTGATAGAGGGCTAATAGCCAATCTGTTCAAAGAACTCAAGAAGTCAGACTCCAGAGAATCTAATAACCCTATTAAAAATGGGGTACAGAGTTAAACAAAATTCTCAACTGAGGAATACTGAATGGTTGTGAAACACCTAAATAAATGTTCAACATCTTTAGTCATCAGGGAAATGCGAATCAAAACAACCCTGAGATTTCACCTCACACCAGTGAGAATGGCTATGATAAAAAAACTCAGGTGATAGCACATGCTGGCAAGGATGTAGAGAAAGAGGAACACTCCTCCATTGTTGTTGGGATTGCAAGCTGGAACAACCATTCTGGAAATCAGTCTGGAGGTTCCTCAGAAAATTGGACATAGTACTACCTGAGGACCCAGCTATACCACTCCTGGGCATATACCCAAAAGATGTTCCAAGATATAGCAAGGTCACATTTTCCTTACTTTCAGTGTATGAGCGTATCTACTGATTCTAAACAGGTGGTTAGGAATGGAGATTTTGATTGCTTCACAGATTATGGGCACAGTGGATAGATAAAAAAATTAAATAATCCAGAAGCTAGCCTTCCCGAGTGTATTTACAACAATACTTCTTTTGGTTTTAGAATATACACCCTTTTCCAGTCCACCATGAACATTTATATATACTCATTCACAAAAATTTCCTAATGCCTTCAAAAGGATTGAAGGCATACACATAATGTAATGCTTTTTAAAAAAATGCTTTGATATAATGGATTTGTACCAAAAATTAATAGCATAATAGCATAATGATAACTAAAACATTACTAATATATTTGAAATTAAAATGGATATTTAATAAACCCATGAGTTAAAAAACACATTCACAATGGAAATTAGAAAGTAACAATTGGCTAATAAACTCTTAGTGAGACTAATCACCCAAATGATCACCCAAAATAAGACCCAAGTGCTCAAATAACCTATGTTAGGAACCTTAAAAACACATTTCTGCAGAGCCTAAGATAATATTGGGAACAATTTAATACCAATATTTCAACATTTATGATAAATAAGTCTACTGACTGGTTTTGTGTATCAACTTGACACAAGCTTGAGTTATCATAGAGAAAGGAGTTTCCTTTTAGAAAATGCCTCTATGAGATCCACCTGTAAGGCATTTTCTCAATTAGTGATCAAGGGTGGGAGGACCCATTGTGGGTGGTGCCATTCCTGGGCTGGTAGTCTTAGGTTCTATAAGGAAACAAACTAAGCAAGCCAAGGGAAGCAAGCCAGTAAGTAACATCCCTCCATGGCCTCTGCATCGGCTCCTACTTCCTGACCTGATAGAGTTCCAGTCCTGACTTCCTTTGGTGATGAACAGCAATGTGGAAGTGTAAGCTGAATAAATCCTTTACTTCCCAATTTGCTTCTTGGTCATGATGTTTAGTGCAGGAATAGAAACCCTGATGAAGATAACTAGAAAATGTAGAAAAGGAATTTCAACTAAACTATTTCTAAGAAGAAATATAAAGCCAAAGAGTTTAGTAACTATGAAAATAATTAAACCTATGATTTCAAACTTCCAACAAAGAACTCTCTGATTCACTATTGGCTTGTTATATCCCTTCTCTTTTTGCAATATTTATTTTTCTTTTTTTTGAAATTATATTATAATTATATCATTTCTTCCTTCTCTTTTCCCAATTTAAATTCTTCCACATACTCCTTCTTGTTCTTTTAAAAATTCATGCCTTCTTTTATTATTATTATTATTATTATTATTATTATTATTATATCTATAAATATAACCAGTTCAGTCAATGTTGTTACCTATTTATATGTTTTCAGGTCTGACCCTTTGGTATTGAATGACAAATTGATGTATTTTTTCTTGGAAAAGACCACCTCACTCTCAGCATTAGTTTCTTGTGTTTTTTGTATTGTGTTGAGGTCACCTGGGCTTTCCCTGGTTCACTCTGACATGTCTATTGTTCTTGTTCAGCTCATGTTTGGGTAGTCATGTTGGTGAGACTTTTTGGGTGTAGTTTCTGGCATTCATAGGAGACATAATCTCACAGTAAACTCTCTGATCCTCTAGCTCCTACAATCTTTCTTTTCCCCTTCTTTTCAATGTTTCCTAAGCCTCAGTTATGGGAGTATTTTGTGGCCATAAGGGAACCTACTGCCATAGAAACTTTGATATATATCATCTTATGCCATCAATTAAAACCTCTATGTGCTATGTATGTATGTATGGGTTACATCTTCTTGAGTCATTGGACAAAGCAGTCTTATAACTGCCCTCCCCCACCCCTGCAAACTTCATAGGTTATTGCCAAGACTTTTGATTATTCCTTACAGGCTGATGAGAAGACCTTATTTTTGAAGACATCACTTATATCATCAAACATGGAGAAACCAAGCTGATGACCAACAGGAAGCTTCATCCATTAGTGTTCATGGTGCTGGAAGGTACTCTACATGCTACTAAAGGAGAAATGTAATCATCAATATTATTTAGGTACAAATGCTATGACCCACAACAGTAGTTTACCTGCAAGATATCCTAGTGCAATAGTGACACAAATGTTATGGGAGTACACAACCACCTTTACAATTATTATTGCTATTGGTTTTGAAGTCCCTTTATGAAATGCAACCCATTCTTGACACTACTGAAATGACTAAGAACCTGAGACTATGTAGTACTTGGGAACAGGGGAAAACCCAATACTATTATTTTGATAAAGTACTACAGCATGAAAATGACTTCTAAACACATATTGTTATACCCACAGATCACACATCACTCAACTTCATTAGAAAGGCTTCTTCTTTCAGTAGATGGGAACTAACCCTGAGATCCACAACTGCGCAATCTACAGAGAATGAGAGACTTTGGGGACTCAGTCATAACTAGGATGCCTCTAGCAAATCCCTCTCCTCAAGGCTCAGAAATATATGTGGAAAAGAAGGAAAGATTATAAGAGTCAGAGATAATAGTGTCTCCAAGGAAAGAGGCTCTTATGGACACAACACGACTGATATTCGTATGAACTCACAGAGATTGGGGCAGCACTCAGAAGACCTGCACAGGTTCAAACTAGATAAAACTCCAGGACGGAAAAGAGGAAGTGAACATAGAACATTACCCCTAGCAAAGAGACTGTTCAGTATTGATAAAAAGGAAAAACCAGTTTTCTACAATAGAGTGTCACGGAGTGTATCAGCCATTCTCTAGGGCAAGTAGAAATCCCCAAGAGTCAACACAAAACTGACCCTACGTGTTTTTGTGAGCCTCTAGTTTTGTTTTGGCACTTTTTCATCTTATTGGTTTTTGTTTGCTTATTTTGATTTTTTATTTGATTTTGAGCACGGGAGATTGGGTGGGAAAGAAAGTGGAGAGGACCTAGGAGAAGCTCAGTGAAGGGAAAGGGTATAATCAAACTATATTAAATGAGTAATTTTGAATTAATTAAATAACTAAAAGAAGGTATAGTCAGAAAAATGAGAATCTTGCTGTTGACTTTTCTGAAGGCATAATAAAACCTGAAAACATTAGAAAATACCTTTTCTAATGGTAACTTAATTTAACCATGTTTTGTAGGTTTAACATTCACAGCAATATATAAAATATGTGCCTTTTATTATAAAGAGAGCTTAGTTAGATTGGCTTACATTATAGGGGCTGAGTGGCAAAGGTCATTTGCATGATGGAGAGGTTGAGAATCTAGTTAACTGTTTGGTCCAGAAAGCTGGATTCAGTCCTGGTGTTGGAGGCTTGGAAGATGCCCGGGGAGTTGCTGGTTTAGAAATCTGAAGTACATGGAATCTAATGTCATTGAGAGATTATAGCAGCAGCAGCATTAACGAGCAAGTATTTAGTGATAGATGCATTGACCAACAAGAAGAGAAGGCAGGCAGACAACTCTGCTTTTATCTCGGCTACCCGCAGAAGGTGTTACAGATTCTTTGGAAGGTTCTTCTCCACTTAGTTAATCCTTTTTGCTAGTTGTTCTAAGAGAATGGCCCAGAGGCATGTCCCTGTAACTTTACTTTTCCAAAAATGCTGTAACTTTTAACCCACCCCTCACCAAAGATAGTGAAAAAGAAAGAACATAAGGGAAGCGGCCCTGTTTAGAAATGGTTCTTTGGAGCAGATCCTATCTGTGTTGTAGGAAATCAGCAGTTCAGTTCACAGGAGTCAGCAGTGGCAGCTTAAAGGAGTCAGGATAGCAGACCTGGATCAGCAGTGGTGGCACCATCTATCAGAGACAGCCAGAGCACTAGTCAGCAGGAGGGACCAGGAGGAGCTCTCAGCTGTGCCTCTCTCAGGAACGTGAAGATCAGTGAAGACAAGAGACCCACAAGCATTGCACAGCTAGCTCTATATGCAAACTTAGCTTAGCCTCCACCACTGTCCGTTGAGTCCTTTTGATACCCCCTCCAAACATCACATGTCCTCCACTGGTCTTGCCTCAGCTTGTCTTGCCTCAGCTGATATTATTCTGCCAATCAGCAGAAAAGAAAGTGGCAAGAAAAGAAGTGGCAAGAAAATCACAGCACAGCATCAGAATTTTTGTGTGTGTGTGTGTGTGCATTTCTCTCTAGAGTCCTGACTAATGAAACTCAACTACTCAATGTAAGGTGGACCAATACATGTGTGTTGTTAGTGAAGGATGCTTCATCGTGTGTCCCTTCACATGCTTGCTTTCATGAACATCCTTTTGCTTGTGTCTGCTTCAGGAAAACACTCCTTCACAGGCTTGTCCCAGCAAACCACTATCCAACACACCTGACTTTCCAAAGAATCTTTAAGTTCCTCCTTCGCGTCCCTTAGTTAATTCCAGATCCAATAAAATTGACAGTCAATTTAAGTTCACCCCTTGTCAAGTTAATTCCTCTTATGCCATACTTTATTTCCAACTAGAGAAAATAGAAGGGCATAATTCTGCCTTTTTCTTATGAAAAGTGGAAGAGGAAAGGATGGCCGAGAAAGTCTAAATATTGTCCAAACCCAACCGCAAAATGCTGGTCTTTCTGAAATGAACTTTCCCCCACTGCCACCTCTTCCTTCACTTTTACTCCACTGAGCTGAAGACATCAACAGGTAAGCCACAGGGAGACTCACCCAGACCCTTGAGCTTTGCTCTTAGAATGCTTTGTCCATATAGAGTGTGCACCTAAAACTGAAGGAGTTTCTTCCCTTGTCAGCTATGGTGTTGACCTTTTATGTCGCATGTTTTTAAATCGATAGAGGTATTTGTCTTAGTTCCTCTCACAGAGAGTCATCATGAGACTTTGATGAAAGTATGGGTTTTCTCCATCCTTACTGCCTGGTGTTTACTCAGTGCTCTAGATTTTTTTCTTATCTGAGTAAAATGATAGAACATAAGTATGTAGACTGAGCTTCGAACATTTCCTTATTGTTTTTATGTAGTAGTAAGAATTCTGAATGGTAGCTCCTGAAATACAGGCATTTTCTGCCCTTCTAAAATGATCACCAGAGCCGCATGACTCCCAGCAAGGGAAACGTTCATCTTGTTTTTAATACTGACATCACTATGGGTCCCTAGATGCTAATATGATAAGAGCCTTTGAAATAAGTATTTTAGATAGGACTTTACTGCTTTAATAAATGTTTTTCTTATTACGCCGATTTCTCATTTTGATTAGTGATACAAGAAAACACCTAGATGGTATTGTCAAGTCTCATCCATCATCAAAAATGAAGCAAGTAATCTGAATAAAAATCTCTAGACACTTCCAGTAAATCCATTTCTTTAATCATGCTGCTGGGTTGTTTTCTAATATCTTCCAAGTTTCCTGCTGACACACTCCCTGCGAGTGATAAGGAAGCAGTTGACTCTCCTAAGTGCAGTTGTGGAGAGCTCTACCAGTCCTCAGCCTATTGTTCTGTGTGCTCATTAGTATTCACAGTATTTCTGAACCCAAGGGAGGACTCCACAGCATGTGATTAAAAGAGTGGGAAGTCCTCAGCTGATACTCACTGTGAATCACGAAAATCTAATTTTTCAGTTTCCAGGATGTTACAAGTGGAAAGCATTATTATCTCTTGGTGTCAGAATTACCTAAATGTGCTTATATTCTGGTTGGCCTGGATAACAGCAGGCCAGAGCAAATCAGCAAGCATTCACATTGATTGTTTCTCTGCATACACATTAAAGAACTACTTATGAAACTAATTTAAAAAAAATCACTTGTGCTCATGAAGAGAAATCAGTGTTAAGGTTTCAGTTCTTCTAGATTCTTATTACACATATGAAGTCTCAGTTTCTCCTTGAGTTCTGGGCATAAGGAGCTAGCATTAGGCCTTCAGTTGAAGTGGCAGACAGTGAAAGTTAGCCTTATAGCTTTTCTCCACAGCCTGCAGCCTTCCTGGAAGACAGTGCCTTTTCAGACCAGAGACCAGTGAAATAGTCTTCAGAATAGGAGAACTTTCAGACCTTTGAGGTGCTTTTTAGGAGAAGAAATCTATGTTGTCAATTTCTGATGCTAGAAGTTACAACCTGAACCTAAACAAAAGAATTCAAATCAGAATTCAGATCTCACTTGAACTAAATTGAAGTCCTGTTTTACGCCCTATCCCACCTCATTTGTCTTGTTTCTCCCTTGAGAGAAGCACAAGAAAATGATTTTGAGTTTTTGGAATTCTAGTTTTATGAGTTTTATGAATTCCATTTTGAGTTCTAACTGGTCTGCTCTGAATTAAGCACTCTGAAATTAAAATGTGTCTTTTTCTGTTCTTTGAGGGAGTTGATTTAAAGATCATTATTAGTATTCTAAAGAACTGTGGGCAATTCTCTGATTTACTGTAAAGAAACAAACAAATAAAAAGTATAAACAGCATTGTTGTGATTTTATGAAAGTTTTCTTTACTGGCAAAGGGTTGTGGTTTTTGTTTAGATTCCCAACCCTCTCCCAGCATGAGCTTCAAAGGGTCCTTATTATTATAGCAGCACAGGAAATATGAGTTATATCAACACCCATTAATTGACAATGAATTTTATAATACAAATATTAAAAATTTATCTTTGTTCAGTGGCAGTATCATAGCTAATGAAATCTGTCTGAGGCAAATCATTGTTAATTATTGCTAATAACAATTAAAATTTTAAGGAAATCTTTAGAGTTATATTTTATATTCTTTAAAAAATTTTTAAATTCAAGAATGTCTGTGAATTTAAAATCATCCAGTTCACTTTTCTCATTCTTGTTCTCAGCCACCCTCCTTCACCTGTCACTCTTCCAGGCCACAAACATCTTATGGTTATTAATTCAACTTTTGCATCCAGTGAGTTTAGCAGGTCTGCTGTACTCAGATACAGTTATGTAGGAATGTGTTAGCTGCACTTAAGTGTGCTTATGTACATGACCATATATGGTGGCAGTGTTGGCTGCTTGATGGTGCCCACTTAAGGATTCATTTCAGAATATGGAAACAACTTTTCAAATGAACCAATAGACTGGAAAATTCAGACATTCTAGTCAGTATGTAAAGTTCTTCCCTGTATGGACACTTGCCAGACCCAATGAATAGGTTGTAGGCAGTGAGTGACTAGAGACAGCTAGTGATCAGTGATAGAGATAAACAGGACTTTCCTCTGCACAGAACATAAAGCACACACCAAGCTGGAATACCCAAAACGTACAACTTTCATGAAAAGGTGACCTCTACATACTTTTCTCATGGACTTATGGGAAATTGTGAATGTACATGCTTGGTGGAAATAAAATATATTTCTGGGAATTAATAGCTGAAAGACATCTTGATGGAGATTTATGGCTGAGATTGATGTTAGTTCTATGATCTGAAGAACAAATCATTCATTCATTTAAGAGGATTCTGAGCTGGTTTTCTCAGAAACTGGCAAAGGCAAATACAATTACCTCTAGAAGAATCTATCTTCAACACAGGCTTTAAATCATTCATATACCCAGGCATGATGCCGCACATCTGCTATCACAGAACTAAAAATGGGAGGTAGGAGATTGTGAGTTCCAGGCAACCTTCAGTTACACAGTGAATTCTGTATATAAATCAATACATTTTCCACAGATGAGGTTATGCAACATATACACTCTCAATAGCCAGTTACAAAGGAACTAACTGATTAGGTAGAATGACAGAAAATCAAAAGCAACAGGAAGGAGAATGAAATTGATAGAGTTTACATGTTGGCATTATAAGAAATACATTGTGCAAATTAGAAAGCTTAAAATACTTAAAGAAAATTTGAAATGAAGGAAAAATGAAAGTATCAAACAAGATTTTGAAAGTGACCAGCAAGTCTTTAAGAGAACCAAATAGAGTTTCTAGAAATAAAAATTACCTCAAATCAATATCTAGTAGATAATTATATACATACATACACACACACACACACACATAGAAAATGCAAAATTTGAAAACAGAAGTTAAGATTATTCAACAAAAATAAGTACATGTTACCACATGTAAAAAAGAGGAGGCAAATAGAATATAGAAACATCTGAAAGTTTTCTTAAACATCATGTATCTATTAACTCAGTGAGACTCTCAAGTATCAAGCAAGGTAAGCCCATTAGTAAACACATTTTAGTAAAACCATAGAACATCAAAAAAGAAGAATGTAATAACAGAGGCAGAAAGACCTTTAGCTGAGTGACTGTGACCTCCATCATAGTATAGGAAGTGAGAGTGAAATAGGTCAATGGGTGGAGGTAAAAATGCAAATGTCAGTCTTGAGTTTTACTCACAATGAAAGTATCTGCCAAGCACCAGGCAAAAATGAAGTAGGTTGGAACAAACAGACAAACAACAACAAAACAGAGCGCCTACAGCTAACAGACAATGGCTTTGAATAAAAGGAGGTCATCTATTGGAAGAACTATGCTGTGAGAATGAATCGCAAGGTCATTAAATTGAACACAAATGTTGACGTTATAAAATAAAAGCATTAATATTAGCTTTTGGGACAGCAACATCTGTTATGGAGCCATTGGCATCAAGGTGCTTTAGTGCTGGAACTGTTTGGATAAACACAAAGAGTCTGACATGTTTTGTACTTGATAAGCAGATAGGATAAAATGTCTACACTTGTAATTATGAACAACTACATAAAAGAGAAAGTATGCATGTGATTATTTGCATAAACCAGTCTCCAATTAGTAGAAAGAGTAAATAGACAAGAACAGAAGATTAGTTGGAAGTGGAAAGAGGAGCAATGAACGTGTTGAAAAGAAATGGGAAAAATAAGCATTAAGAGTGCTATTAAAATGTGTTAGGAATTACCTTAACATTAGGTTTTTAAACTGCTAGTGTAAACAGTCAAAGACCATACAACCAACAAATCGACCTTCCTCCATAGAGAATTTGAAGATGACCCATCTGGAACACCAAGGAGCAGAATGATTAGAATCTGAAAGAATGTCAGGTTTTGCCTGTGAACACGATCAAAGCAAGCTGAATTGCTGGATTTTATCTTATCTGCTTATTTCCTGATGTCACTTGTTTATTGATTTTTTCACTGTTAGATGTAGATGATGTAATGAACATAATAAAAACATGCCTTTTAGACACACAGCTTTGGATTCTTACTACATCCGAGGCTGCACCTGACAACCAGAACTCAATGACATCACCCAAGATAACGAGACGCAGTCCCAGAACCCTATGATGCCTACTGGGCAGTAGATAAGCAGAGACCAAGATCAGTGCTCTATTCTGCACATCTGGAGAGATGCTACCTTGATCTGCCCAGTGGCTAGAGAGTCTCCTCAGGGTCCTGACCCTCACATCAGAGATGTCAGTTAGAGATCGAAGCTGACCATCAGCTAAAACACATTGCACAGGGGAGCAACTTTGGGGAGATAGGCTTATGACCACAGTTAGGAATATAAAGTGTGAATCTTGTGTGCTGACTCTTAGCATAATAAAGTGTAGATTTTCTTATACTAAATATATGTATCCACCTTCTTGCTCATGGCAGATGGTGTTTTTAGTTTCTCTTAGAATTGTATCTGCTGCACCACACAGGTTTCTGGTTTTTGTTTTGTTTTGTTTTTCCTTAAGATATTTTTCAATTTCTGGTATAGCTCCTTCTTTGACTAAATTACTCAGGAGCATATTGTCAGTTTCCACAGACTTGTTAATTCTCCACAAATCCTCTTGTTTCTAGTTGCATATAATTGTGGTTGAAGAAAGTACTTGTAAGAATTTTATAAAAAGTAAAATTTCTTAATTTTATTTCTTAAGTCTTATTTTGTGGTCCAAATGAATGAGCTGTTCAGAGAGCGCTCCATATGCTGTTAAGAAGAATGTATGACCCATTGCTGTTGTGTCTCTCAGAAACATTTGCTGCATTGATAAAGTCCAGTGATTTTTTTTTTTGCTGATTTTCACTTGTTGACAAGTGTTGTCAGTGGGGTACTGAAATCTGTCATTATTGTGCTCTAGCCCGTCTTCGTTCAGGTATCCTATTTCATGTATTTAGTTGTTCTGAAGGTACTCCCCCACCCCTACACACACACAGTTGACATGCTCTCTTGAACAGATTCCTACAGCTCTATATAATCCTACCTTCTGTTTTACATTGCACCATTTTTCCCATCTTTATTAAATTGGGTATTTCTTATTTACATTTCAAATGTTATTCCCTTTTCCAGTTTCCATGCCAACATCCCCCTAGCCCCTCCCCCCATTCTATATGGGTGCTCCCCTCCCCATCCTTCCCCCATTACTGCCCTCCCCTCAACAATCCCGTTCACTGGGGGTCCAGCCTTGGCAGGACCAAGGGCTTCCCTTTCCATTGGTGCCCTTACTAGGATATTCATTGCTACCTATGGGGTCAGAGTCCAGGGTCAGTCCATGTATAGTCTTTAGGTAGAGGCTTAGTCCCTGGAAGCTCTGGTTGCTTGACATTGTTGTACATATGGGGTCTCGAGCCCCTTCAAGCTCTTCCAGTTCTTTCTCTGATTCCTTCAATGGGGGTCCTATTCTCAGTTCAGTGGTTTGCTGCTGGCATTCGCCTCTGTATTTGCTGTACTCTGGCTGTGTCTCTCAGGAGAGATCTACATCCGATTCCTGTCCGCCTGCACTTCTTTGCTTCATCCATCTTATCTAGTTTGGTGGCTGTATATGTATGCACCATTTTTTTTTAACCTAAGCTCCACCTTGTCAGGAATAATATTGGCTTCCTGGGCTCCGTTTTGTTCTATTTGTACAGGATGTCTTCTTTCTTTCTTTTGAAAAATATCTGTATCTATCTATCTATCTATCTATCTATCTATCTATCTATCTATCTATCTATCCATCTATCTATCATCTATTTCTTCTCTCATCTATTACTTTGCAGTTTCTCCTTACTCCTCTCCTCCCATTTCCCCATCACCACTTCCCCATATCCATTCCTTCTGCATTTCCCTTCATTAAAGAGAAAGTCTCTCGGGCTTAACAACTACACATTACATAACAATTTACAATAAGAGCAGGCATGTACCTCATTATCAAGGTTGGACAAAGCAACCCAGTATGAGGAAAAGGGTCCAAAAAGTAGGCAAGAGTCAGAGACAGCTTCCTATTTGGAGTGCTACACAAACAACAAAATGCTATACAACCATAACATATATGCAGAGGACCTAAGTCAGATATATACAGGCTCTCAGCATGAGGATTCAGTCTTTGTGAGTATCCATGAGGCTTGGTCACTTGCTTCTGTGGGCTGTGTTCTTATGGTGTCTTTGACACATTTATCACCTACAGTCCTTCCTATTCTCTTCCATAGGATTTCTGGAGCTCTGTCTAGAGTTTAGATGTGGGTCTCTGCATCTGCTCCTATCAGTTGCTAGATGAAGCCTCTCTAATTATGATTATGCTAGGCTCAGGTTTGAGTACAAGAGAATACCATTAGGAATCATTTCATTAACTTTTTTCCAGTTGTGTTTAATTCTAACCTAGGTTTCTGGACTATCCAGCCTCTGGATTTGGCCTTCCAGGCAGTGTCAGACTTGGGTTTCCTCCCAAACTAGACATAATGAACCAAATAATACAATGAAAATAGGTTATATATTTAAACAGAATTATTGACAGAGAAATCTCAAATGGCCAAGAAACACGAAAAGAAATGTTCAATATTCTTAGCCCTCAGAGAAATGCAAACCAAGATGATTTTGAGATTCCACCTTATACCTGTCAGAATGGCCAAGGTTAATAACCTCAGTGACAACTCATTTGGCAAGAATGTGGAGCGAGGGGAAAATTCCTTCATGTATTGATTACAGATCTTTCCTTTGTGAGTAGCCTGAAGCTTGCACAAAACACAAGAAGATGAAATTTGTATAATATCAGTCAGTACATATCAAAGCATGAAACATTTCTGGGAATGAGAAGAGCAATTCTAAATATTAAAAAATTCCAATCAAACAAGAGTATGTAACAATATTTCTATCCTTGAACCTAGTTCACAGCATGAAAATACATAAATCTAGAACAGACCAAATGTAATATCAAAGGCAATGTTGGAATCGTACTTCATTTTAAATTACATTACAAACATATGTAACAGAAGCATGGTACTAGAGTGAAAACACATACATAGAGCAATGAATCAGAACAGAAGGCTCAAAATAAGCTCTTCAAATATAACCAAGTAAGTTTTTGAAAGAACCACTAAGAAAATACAGTGGAAATATATTCAATAAATGTAGCTGTTTTAGAAAAATGGAGAAACATATGCAAGAGAACTAAGCTAGATGTTTTTTATCTTATACTAAAAAAAAGAACTCCAAGTAAGCTAAAAGTAGAAGTGCCAGACCTTAAATCATGAAACTGTTTAAAAAGAGCATGGGGGTAAAACTTCCATAATACTGAGGTAGACAGTGATGTGTTTTATATGAACCTAAAAAAAAGTAACCAACACAAAATGGACAGATGGCATTGCATCGACTATAAAGAGATGTGTAAAACAATGAAAATTATATACAGAATAGAAAGTCTGCTTAATGGATACAGTTTTTGCAAATCTTATACCTGCTAGAGGTGAATCTTGAAAATATTCAAAGAATCTATACAACTAAATGTCAAAAGCCCCAATTCACTAGTTTTTAAATGTAAAAAGTACTTAACACATTATTTTAAAATACAAACAAATGTACAAAAGTTATATATTAGAAAATGTTGAATATCCTTGATCTTTAGAAGCTCAACTCAAACCACAATGGGACATAACCAGACATGTGTGACAGTGGCTGTTATTAGAAAGAAAAGATAAAAAAAAGTAAAGAAAATTTCATAACCCTTGGTGAATCTGTACATTGCAGAGCTATTTTGGAAAACAGGATGGAGTTCTTTAGAAAGGAAAGCTATTAGATAATTCAACAGTCTCTCCTCTGGGTAGCACCCAAGTGAATAGAATTGGAATCTTCACTCCTACATACAATGGAGCATTGCTCATGATAACCAAGAGATAGGAGCAATCTAAGAGTTCAAGAAATGAATGACAGGATATGAGGAGTAGTTAAACTTGCATAATCCAGTGACTAAGGAAGGTGAGGCAGGTGGGTGGCAAGTTTGAGCTTAGCCTGTGCTGTGTAACAAGAGTCTGCCTCAGCAAATCAAAACAAAACAACAAAAAGGACAAAGAAAACATGGAAAATATATAATAGAATATTATTTTCTTAGAATTGAATGGAATCTCAGTGCTTTAACAACATAGACAGGTGGACTGAGCAGATCATACTAGGGGAATAAATCAAATGTCAAAAAATAAATACTGCATGTTTTTTATTTGTTATAATATCTAAAAATACTGATTCATAGAAGTAAAGAGCAGAATGGTTGGTATAAGTGGCATAGGAGTGGGAGAATGGGCAGATGACTGAAAGATATCAAGCTGAACTTTGAGGATCACCCTAATGGTATAAGATACAACATGGGGACTGTGGTAATAGCATGTCATTATCTGCTAGAAATTTGTTACAATAATATATTTTAGGTGTTTCTACCACAAAACAAACAAACATAAAACAAAACCAGGAGGGGTTTGCATCCCCATAGGAAGAACAACAATATCAACCAACCAGACCCTGGGACTCCCAGGGACTAAACCATCAACTAAAGAGTACACATGGAGGGGGGCTGGGGATTTAGCTCAGTGGTAGAGCGCTTACCTAGGAAGCGCAAGGCCCTGGGTTCGGTCCCCAGCTCCGGAAAAAAAAAAAAGAGTACACATGGAGGGACCCATGGCTCCAGCCACATATGTAGCAGAGGATTACATTGTCTGGCATCAACAGGAGGCAAACCCCTTCGTCCTGTGAAGGCTTGATTTTCCATTGTAGGGGAATGCTAAGGTGGTAAGATGGGAGGGGGAACAACTTCATAGAAGCAGGGGGAAAGGGAAATGGGAGAAGGGGGAACCAGGAAAGGGGATAACATTTGAAATGTAAATACATGAAATATACAATTAAAAAAAAACAAAACCAGGAAAGTATGAGTCATGACAGGCTTGTCAATTTACATAACTATAGTCATCTCTTCATTAATACATGGATATATCAAAGTATGTCACACTTAATTTTCTCTTAGTTTTTAAAAGATGGCAGAATGTTCTTTACAGCTTTGTAAAGTCTGAACTAACATTTAGTGCTCATCCTAGTTAAGACCTCCATAATTCACTGGGCAGATCTCACCGTAAAGTCATATGGTTCTGCAATGGCATGTTGGATGCTCGCCTGAGAGAGCTGTCTTTCAATGTGGATGTTTTCTTAGTGTCTGGTTAACAGAAGATAGAAAGCCTATGTCCATCTCTGAACACATGGTATTTTCAAAAGCTTGGAGCTCAAATAAAGAGCTAAAGGAACCATAGAAACTGTGAATAAAGCAGTAATTAGGATCCAGAAAATAGGCTAACTCACAGGACTGCTCTACATGGTGCAGATTTAACTCTCTTTGGAGAAGCTACGTGACATCTAGGTGGTCCCTTTTCCAAGGAGGTTTTGTGGTAAATGGTGAGTGAAACAAAATAATGATGTTTACTGAAAAGCCACAATGCTCAGTCTTTCTTTCCTTATTTGCTTGTTTATTTAAGATTTATCTTATTCTTAATTGCATGATTGTGTATGTACCCGCCTGCATATGCACATGTGCGATTGAGTACAAGTGCCTTTATAGGCCAGAGGCAGTGGATCTGCTTGGAGCTGGAGTTCCAAGCAGTTGTGAACCAAAGAACATGGGTGCTGGATCTGAACTCAGATCCTTAGCAATACCAGTACATTCTATACTATTAAGCCATTTCTCCATCCCAAAGCAGTTTTAAAAATCAATTCTCATACATTTTCCACAGTGATAAGGCATATTATAGAACCCCAAACAATATTGTTGTGTTTGTGTTTTTAATTCCAGCTAAATTGTTTACAACTTACGTTAACTCTTTTTTTTTAACTATTTTTTTTTTGAGTTTTTGAGACAGGGTTTTGTTTTTTGTTTTTTGTTTTTGTTTTCGATTGTTTGTTTTTTGTTTTTTGTTCTTTTTTTAAATGTAGTCCTGGAACTTGCACTGTAGACTGGGGCTAGTCTGGAACTCATAGAGATCTGCCTGCCTCTGACTCCCAAGTGCTGGGATTAAAGAAGTGTGCCATCACTGCCTGACTTTTTACTTTTATTGTTTTCCTGTAACACTTGTTTTAAAAAAAATCTTAAAACCATCTTTATGAGATTCATTCCCATGGAAATGTATAGCCCAACTTCATCTGTTAAGGCTGTATCTGTTGAGGCTGTATAGGCTTCTGTTACATGTTATGACTTCATTTGTTTATCAGTTTTCCATGGTGGGACTACTGTACTGGGGACTGGTAGTGTTCTATAATGCTCAGTCTTTTAGAGGTGAAATGATATTGTGTTTTGAAGTCATAGGTATCAAGGACACTAGATATTTATGGCAGCCACTTCCTTGTGGGTAGAGGTGACAACATACGGAGGCTTAATGATTCTTTAAAAATTATCTGTCTCAGTTACCACTGGAAAGCCAATGACTCTGGAGGCTGTGTAGATGTTCATGGTCCATGCTGTCACCAGAAACAATGTGGAAGTTCATAATCCATGGTCCCTCTGACTGTCAGAGACTATGAGCTTCTTTTGCAGTGGTATAGATGACTGCAGACTCACAGTTGAGAAAAAGGTACATAGAAGGCTTCTGTGACAACCTTCCTTCACTACTCCCCCCACCAAAGAAACAGTTTAGACAAAAAGCCATTGAAGAGAACTCTTTAAAAAGTGTGATAGGGAATCTAAAATGTAGCTCTTCACAGTTGATAGCTTCTGGCAAGAGTGGAGATGGGGAAGGGACTGGCCACTGGGAATTTGTCTATGTTCCAGTGAGTATATGGGCATAATGAATTGGACTTGAGTTTTTTCTTTTTTTTTTTATGGTTGGAGTATGGGGGTCGCAAGAGAGTGTGGACCTGGGAGGACTGAGAAGTGATGTAATTGGTGTTCTTTATGTCAAATTCCCAAATACCCAATAGAAATATTATTTATGAAAAGAACAAGAATACTTCTTAGTGCATGATGGTGTGAAGGCAGCAGGGTAAGATCATCCTGCTGATGCAGGTCCACTGAATTCCATGTACATACAGTTTTAAAATTTCTGTATCTGGAGCTGGGGCTGGGGCTGGGGAGACATTTGTTAAAGGCTCAGGCTCATATCTAAAATTCTTAGATTTTTAGCCTTTGAATGTGTGTTTTCTCTGTAGCTCACTGCCTTGTTCCTGTTTTCTGGGGTGCTTTCCCTCCCAGGGACTAAACTACCAGCCCAAGAGAACACAGAGGGTGGCCTTATTGGGTATCAGTGGGAGAAGAGGCCTTGGTCCTGACAAGGCCCAATGCCCCAGTGTAGGGGAATGTCAGAGCGGGGAGGTGGGAGGGAGTGGGTGGGTAGGAGCACCCTCATAGAAGCAGGGGGACAGGCATGGGATAACAGGTTTCTGGAGGGGAAACCACCAGGAAAGAAGATAACATTTAAAATGTAAATAAAAATATATCTAATAAAAGAAAAAAAGAAAAATATCCATTTCTACTTCTAATATCATATTTTAATAAATATATTACATAAATTATATTTTAATAAATTTAAAATGCTTTACTAACTAGCTTACAGACTAACACTCATAATAGAAAATGTCTTGAAATACAGAAACCACACAGCTATAAAGTAAAATTTTGGGGAATCTAAATTAAATAGCTCTAAATACTTGCACTGTAAGAGAAAAGTAGTAAAATCAATAGGCCAGATAACTAAATTAAGATGAGGAGTAATGGGATAAAAGACAAAAGAAATAGAAGGAAGGGAATGACCAACACTATAGATATCACAGGGAGCACAGCTTCTCATGCCTTTAGAAGCTTCTACACGTAGCAAATGAAGACTAACACCGTGACCTGCGATTTGTCAGTACACAGAGAACAAAAGACTAAAGAATACTTAACTATGAAGGGAACACATATCCCTCAACCCCTATGCCAAGGCTTGGTCACTACAGTGGAAAAGGAGGTAGAAAGAGGTGGTGGCTGATGTCAAGGGAACATTTTCTTTTAGAAACAGCAAGGCAGCTATATTTATAAATTTATAGTGGTTGTGACAGCATGTACCGGGCTGCGCAAGTCCCTGCCAAGTCAAATTCCAGTGATGAGAGAGGTGTTGGGTGTACAGTCCCTCCTCTAACTATGAGATATTCTAGCCATAGGGATCATGAAGGATTACAAAAGCATTAGTGAGTAACTTCATAATAATTCACTCTGAAAAATCTTGGGGAAATCAGACAAAAATCCACTCAAAATGTTGTACTCAACAAAAATGACTTAGAAAAACCCCACAATATCTATGTAACAAGAGAAATTTTAAAAACCTTGAAAATTATAACTTTAATTTTTCAATTGCCTATTTTTAATGATGGTTCTTAAATGCTTTAACATCCCTTTTAGCCCACCTACTAGAGGTACTAGGAAGAAAGGCTATGGGGGAAGTGGACCTGTTTAGAAAGATTCTTTGGAGCAACTCCTGTCTATGTTTTCTGAAAATTGGCAGTTCAGTTCACAGGTTAGCAAAGGCACTTGATCTACTCATAAACACTTCAGGGATGCATCAGCAGTCCAGTTCGATAGAGTGAGCATAGTAAACATGAATCAGCTATGGTAACGGGACCTGGTAGAGACAGCTAGGCCTTAGCCTCAGCACTAGTCAGTGGGAGGGACCAGTAGAAATGCCAGGAGAAGTTCTCAGCTTGCCTCTCTCAGTGAAGGAAAAATTAGTGAAAACTTGAGACCAACAAGCTTTGAACAGATAGCTCTATAAACAAGCCAAGCTGAGCGTCTGTTGAGTCCTATTTATGTCCTCTAATCATCATGTGTCCTCCATGTGTCTTGCCTCAGCACATGTCCTGCCTCAGCACATGTCCTGCCTCAGCAAGTTTGTCTGTCTCAGCTGACATCACTTGTCAATTAGCCCTCAGTCTGAGCAAGTGGTAAGAAACCACAGCATACCACTCAAGTTTCTCTCTGTGGAGTCCCGGCAAATGCAGCTCAACTACACAATGTAAGGCAGACCAATACATGAGTCATTAGCAAAGAATCCCTCATCGCATGTCTTTCACGTGTTTGCTGTAGCAGAACATCCTTTGGTCAAACTAACATAGAAACTAAACAGAAAATAATAGTGTGTGTGTGTGTGTGTGTGTGTGTGTGTGTGTGTGTGTGTGAGAGAGAGAGAGAGAGAGAGAGAGAGAGAGAGACACAGAGACACAGAGACACAGAGACAGAGACAGACAGAGAGACAGAGAGAGAGAGACAGAGACAGACACAGAGCTTACATATACCGATAGAGGTCAGAGGACTGAGAAGCTCAGGCTTTGTTCATCAGGAACCATGTACTTTGTTTATTCTCATTGCTCTGATGTTTGTCAAGTAAGTTGTGCTGTCTAGTGAGCCCAAGAAGTCTGCATGCCCCTCCCCTCAGTACTTTCATTGCACATGTGTGCCATTATGTCTGGTTTTTTATGTAGACTCTGGAGATTGACCTTGGTTTGTAGTGCTTGTGTGATGAGCACTTTACTGACTGGATTGTTGCTACCTCAGCCCAGGACAATTTTCAAAATGACGTTGAGGTAGTTGAGAAGTCTATGAAAGTTTAAAGACCTAATGTGAAAAGAAAGACTATAAAAGTTTTATAAGACAAGATAGGAAACATATTTCTATCCTAAGGGTAGCAAAAATTTGCCTATACAGTGCATGAAAAGTGCAAATCAGAAAGGGAATGCCAGATGAATTTTACTACATTGAAATTAAAGCTTCTGTTCATTAACAGATTGTGTTAAAACAAAGAGAAATGGAATCCACACAGGGAAGGAAAATATTTACAAGCATGAAACCAACAACGAATTATAATTCAACTCAACAACAAAAAGACATCCTAATAGAAAAGTGAATAAAATATATGCATAAACATTTCACAGAAGAACAAACCTGAATGGCAAATGAATGTGTGAAAATGTGCTCAGACCCAATGACTCTGGGATTACAAATCAAATGGAGAGGAGGCAGCATGCCCTGGCACTTTGTGAAGTCAAACTCCACTGCAGAAAGAGTGCAGGGAGCCATCCACTTATACATGCTTCAGGAGGCAGGGCCAAGAATGTTCTAGGCAGAAAACTCACGTTGTTCTAAATCCCAACAACCAAGAGAGATATTCAAATGATGACTTATACACGTAATGGAATAAAGAAGAAGTATATCTATGAAGCCACAAAATTGGTGATTCTCAGGAAGATATATGTGGTGGAACGTGTACATGCTTTTATCAAAAAACCTTCATTCCTGTCAACTTATAATAAGCATGCTAACACTTTAAAGAAGAGCCTAGCATTGATCTTTGTGAACCGTAGTGAGTCCTCAAGCAGGTACTTGAACCACTGCTCTTCACAACTCACAAGCATTCAGTAAATAACTCTTCTGTCTAGTCAACGTTTAATAAAAACAGTGAGGACAAACTGAAACTGGAGAGGCCCAGATGGTTGTACAATTCTTGATTTTCAGGGTGCTCAGATACGTACCTTGGTGCAGAGGGCTAGGATTGGTTTTGCGTGACTGCCCTCTCCCGTCTAGGCACTGGAGAGTTCCTTGTAGGCCACAGCTACCTATCCATGTGCTGTCTTGGAATAACTAGGGATCTCATCTTCCACTCAAACGTGTTTGGCAACTTTGTGGCACCCTTCCTCCTCTATTTTCTCATTTTATTTGAATTTTAACTCAGAAACAGGAAGACAACAAATAATACAAACAAAATACCAAGAACAAGTATCAAAGGAAAGAAACCAACAACTCTCGTGAATGAACACTCCTCTGAGTAGAAGACTGGGCTCTGGCTTCTGCTACATTGTCTATCACTCTTGTGTAACATTGTCTAAACTGCAGACCTCATCAATCAAAATGCCCTGGCTCTTGGACTGTCCTTGTAGATTAAATCATTTATTTTTGTTCTTTAGAAAGACACTGAAATATAGTAACAATGTGTTGTTGCTACTCTGCCGATCAGGTTAGTCCATCGTCCCAAGGACTCAGTGGCAGAAACAGCAGTTCAGCCATTTCCCATAATTCCAAAATCCAAGAGGTAGTTTTGATCCTATCTTATTCTTGAGCACAAAGAACCAGGGCTTTGGGATAAAAGCTCCACCTTCCGTGGTTTCTTAAAGCTCCCAACATTCAGAGTAAGGTAGGACTATCTGCTTTTGGCACCGACTAACCCACCATTATAAAATGTTTTGGCCCTATAACCGGAGATTACTACATACATAGGAGCTTGTGCGCTGTAGAACTCAGCTTCCCCACGGCGCTGTAAATAATCAACCAGGCTGGTTTCAACTGCCATTTAAGGTATTTCCTTTTCTCACTGCTCTAATCATTTGAATTTGAAAAACTAATAAATAGTTTATTATTTCTAAATCAAAAAGAATTCTTATGGCTTGATTTGGGGGGCGGGGGATGAAAGTAAAGGGAGAAACCAACTTTCATCATGACCGAGTTGTTTTTGCTAAAGCATGTCAATATTTTGCTGAGAAAAGTCAAAACATTTGAAATTAAAGTTTCATGGTTGGATACTTAATTCAAATGTGTTTTGCTTTGGAAAAATGAGGACTTACAAGAGAGCCGAAAACCATTCTGACTGATAAAAATGTATATCTCTGCATGTCTGGGAGCCCTGCTAGTGTGACATATTTGTTATATAAAATATACCACAAAAAGTTTTCACTTGTGGAATTTAATTTCGGCTTGTATCAAGTGCTTAGAAATGTTCCTATCTAGTTTTCTATGGAGTGGAAACGTTAGACACCTGTTACTTGTCTCTGGGAGCTCATTTCTTAAAATGTAATTCTTAAATACATATTATTTATACTATACTTATATCCCCTATTATATATGTATATATTTATATACATATATATTTGTAGTTCTGTAAGAGTAATCATTTAAATAGTATTTTGGAACAGGAGTCTATGCTCACATCTCTGTTCTGTGACAGGGCAACTCTCCTCTCTCAGTCTTCCTTTAAATACGATATGGGTCTGCTTGCTTCTGCTTTACAGTTTTTCCCCCTTAACAAGAGGACTAGAAAGCATTTGCAAGGAGATTTCTCTGCTACCATCATTGTCATATTCTGTTATTGTTACTGATGTGTGTTTCTTCTCTATGGAATGACAGTGTAAATGCCAGGGATATGGAAAGCTCCGGGTCATTAAGGCTTTTGTGGTCTAGACATTTTTCAGCAATTGGTTTCCAATTGTAGTATGACCCATATCATAGAAAAGGAGGTGTCAGAAGTGTCAGAGGCTGTGATCCTCCTACTCCTCCCACTCTGAGTTTAATATCAGCTTTCAGGTTAATTGAAACAGAAGCAGCTGCGGGGGTGTCTTTACTGCCGCCTAGTTCTGGTGGCTGAGTGAAGGTCCTTTGTCTAGTCCATGAGATGTAAAAGTCACATTTCTTTTGAATTTGACTAAAGGAGCAAAAAGATTATTATTATAAAAATTTTGGGTGATGTCTATAGTCTACTCTGTTATTATTCTTTTTCAAAGTAATTTTTTTCCTGAAGGAAATGGTCTGGTTTTTAATTCTGTTAGCAAATGGGTGGTAGACACATCTGAGAGAGAAAGAGTATAAAAGACTTTAACGAAATATAGAAACATGTGCTATGAGAGTAGAGGAGACTGAGCAAGAAAGGAGAAAAGGGAAGTGCGGGGATGGGGCAAGAGGGATGGGAGAGAGAGCAGGGTAGGAGGAGATCGATTAAAACAAAGCGTTCATGAGAAAGGCATAATGAACACTATCACTCAAAATGAGTCAAATAAAGCTTTAGGAAGAAAAAAGACATACAGAAGCATATCTCTATGTACATGCATATATATATATATATATATATATATATATATATCCTATGTAAAATACCTTTGACTCCTTTCATACTGTGGAGAACAATCATCCAGAATATGATTCCTGCCCTTTAAACATCACGTGCTAAAAGAGACAAGGTTATTTCACAATGGTTGCCATCTAAGAGTAAGGAGAGCAGAGTAGAGATGAGCACATTGGAGAAGGAATAAAGGAAGAGTGAAACAGAATTCAACCCAGTCAAACAAGTACTTTCTAAGTGGTTTCCAGGGATACATAAATACAATGCCTTCGTTTAGAGAGTGTGAGCGTAAAACAAGTAATTAAAATGGAAAGAGCCTGGCAATTGGGAAAGACATCTGCTGTTGTGCTCATCATAACTTAGGAGTGATCAGAGTACAAGTGGTCACCTCAGAGGATGGCGGAGGGAAAGGAGAGTTCCAGTCTTCTTCAAGTGTGGGCACTGGGTCACTGGTGTGCAGGGGAACCACCGAAGCATCTTAAGAGCTTATTGTCTCTGGGTAACAGCTGGGTCATCTGTGTGATGGAAAGGTACAACCAAATGGGATCTGAAGTTCATTGAATATGAGAGGGAAAAGGAGCGGGTGACGACTTAATTATGTTTGGAAGATAATTCAGCATAACTCTCTGTTGCTTAGAATTCTGACATGAATCCGTAACACTTCTTTTATTAATTTAATATAATACTTAAACACAAAATTGATTCTGAGTTAATATCAAGAATATTTTTTTTAATATCAAGAATATTTTAATTCAAAGTCTTTACCCTGGGATTTCCATGGGATAATGGGAATAGTATAATATTTGAAGTAAAAAAAAATCAGAGTTCCTCACCTCCTGCTACCACATGTTAAAGGAAGTGCATGAATCTCAGGTGAGGTCCGCACACCTGTGGAGCATCACCAGCGCATGTGTGAATTAAGGATGTTCTTTGACCAAACCTCAGACTTTCTAAATTAGAAAATATGGTGTGCAGAACAAACACTACAGACTCCCTCCACCCCACCCCTGTCTCCGAGTCCCACTGGTGGTATCCATGTATCGTACAGTTCTACAGTTTGAGAAGTGGTACATCATACAGGATTAGTTATGTGCCTTTAATTTTTTGTGCAATTATTACCGGGTTTTCACTCACTGACCCACCACTGGTCTTCACCACATAATTGTTCTTTTTCTTTGATAGAAGCACTGCTATTACCATGTAGAAATAAAGATCATATCCAAATTTAATACTCTTTCTATTACTTTCAAATTTAAGTCTATGCTTCTTTTCTTAGCTATGTTTCTGGAGCAGAAAGTATTATGTCAGGGGGATTACATGACATTTTTCTAGATACCGTAGTTCTTTTAAGCTAACCTTTTCACTGTATTGATGCTGCGCCCTGTGCATTTATGGAACTTTGAACACCTATAATGTATCTATTTCCCTCTTCGCCTGCCAGTCTTAAAACATCTGAGGATTCAGAATTCATTGTCACTACTAAGTGATTATGCATTTAAGTCTGTTGGGGGATGGTTTTGGGCTGTGTATGCAGATACCGACTACTGAGCCCAGAGATCTCGTTGCAGTCTGGGCATTGTCATTATCAAGCATGTCCTGTCTAGTGGGTAAAAATGGTTCTCCATCACCTCTGGTTGGTTAATAAAGAGCTGATCATCCAATAGCTGTGCAGGAAAGAATAAGGTGAGACTTCTGATCCCAGGAGAGGGGTCTCTAGTGGGGAGCACACACACACACACACACACACACACACACACACACACACACACACACAGAGAGAGAGAGAGAGAGAGAGAGAGAGAGAGAGAGAGAGGAATTCACCATGAGTATTTTCTGTGAAAAGGTGGCCATCAGAGAATTGAGCAGGAAACGGATGGATGGAGCAGGGCCAGCAAGGACAGGACCAAGATGAGAGGTAATGCCACGTAGACGGGGATAGACCAGACAAGACCAAGATGAGAGGTAATGCCGCGTAGACGGGGATAGACCAGACAAGACCAAGATGAGAGGTAATGCCGCGTAGACGGGGATAGACCAGACAAGACCAAGATGAGAGGTAATGCCGCGTAGACGGGGATAGACCAGACAAGACCAAGATGAGAGGTAATGCCGCGTAGACGGGGATAGACCAGACAAGACCAAGATGAGAGGTAATGCCGCGTAGACGGGGATAGACCAGACAAGACCAAGATGAGAGGTAATGCCGCGTAGACGGGGATAGACCAGACAAGACCAAGATGAGAGGTAATGCCGCGTAGACGGGGATAGACCAGACAAGACCAAGATGAGAGGTAATGCCGCGTAGACGGGGATAGACCAGACAAGACCAAGATGAGAGGTAATGCCGCGTAGACGGGGATAGACCAGACAAGACCAAGATGAGAGGTAATGCCGCGTAGACGGGGATGGAACAGACAAGACCAAGATGAGAGGTAATGCCGCGTAGACGGGGATAGACCAGACAAGACCAAGATGAGAGGTAATGCCGCGTAGACGGGGATAGACCAGACAAGACCAAGATGAGAGGTAATGCCGCGTAGACGGGGATAGACCAGACAAGACCAAGATGAGAGGTAATGCCGCGTAGACGGGGATAGACCAGACAAGACCAAGATGAGAGGTAATGCCGCGTCGACGGGGATAGACCAGACAAGACCAAGATGAGAGGTAATGCCGCGTCGACGGGGATAGACCAGACAAGACCAAGATGAGAGGTAATGCCACGTAGACGGGGATAGACCAGACAAGACCAAGATGAGAGGTAATGCCACGTAGACGGGGATAGACCAGACAAGGTCAGGTTAGAATATCTGCCCATCCATAGTACGAGAAGCTCATTAACAAAAATACCAGGTCTCTATCTCATCATGTTAGAGCAATGTCAGACACAGATAAATCCTGTACATGATCCTCATTCACCACACTGACACGTGTTTATTGAATATCTTTCAGCAGGTTCTACATTGAAACATTGCAGAGATAAGCAGAAATTACCTTTGCAATTATTTATAAAATGTTTGTCCATTACCAAGGGGTCATTCCTGAAATCATATACATATGAGTTACAATATATAAGATGAGCACTGTGTGTGTGTGTGTGTGTGTGTGTGTGTGTGTGTGTGTGTTTAAAGCAATAAAGTAAAAAGGACACGAATTTGAGAAAGAGCAAAGTAGGCTACATGGGAGAGGCTAGAGGGAGGAAAATGAGGGCGGAATTATGTAATTATATTTTTAGTTCAAAAAATAATAACAAATTATGAGAAACTGCCTTTAAGTGAAATGATTGCAAATGTGCTCTGAACTCAGTTATGAGTGCAATGAGACCTCCACTGAGACATTGTATTCTCTAATGTGAAGTTTTAGTTAAAAGGCTAAAATACTCTGAGAGTGACAAGAAGTGACAAGAAATGACAAATCACAGATATAACATGCTACATCTTTTCTGAAAAACAATTCATTAGTAGGTGTCAGGGCATTCAAACTACATTTTGCCTACTTGGAATGGTTTGTATATGATGTGGCCTTGGAGTAGATGTGTCACTGTGGGCATGGGCTTTTTTTTTTTTTTTTTTTTTTAAAGATTTATTTTATTATATATAAGTACACTGTAGCTGTCTTCAGACACACCAGAAGAGGGCATCGGATCTCCTCACAGATGGTTGTGAGCCACCATGTGGTTGCTGGGAATTGAACTCATGACCTCTGGAAGAACAGTCGGGTGTTCTTAACCACTGAGCCATCTCTCCAGCCCGGGCATGGGCTTTAAGACCCACTTCCTAGCCGCCTGGAAGTCAGTCTTTGAGGTTGGCAGATGAAGATGTAGACCTCTCAGCTCCTCTTGCACCATATCTCCTGCTTAAAGGATATTGGACTGAATCTCTGAACCTGTAAGTCAGCCCCAATTAAATGTTGTCCTTGTAAGAATTGTCTTGCTTGTGGTATCTGTTGATAGTAGTAAAATCCTTGGGTATTGTGATAGGCCTGACCATGCTTTTGTCTGGAAGAATATGAACTTTAGGACTTTGGATTTGGAACGCAGTGGAATGCTTTAAGTGGGTTTTAATGGGCCATCCTAGTAAGAAAATAAAAGACTTTATTGCTGAGACTGATTTGAACTGTGCAGGCCTGGCCCAAGAGTGGTTAGTGGAGAATTTCAGTATGTGACCTAGAGACTGTTTTTGTGATATTTTGGTGAAGAATGTGGCTGCTTTCTGCCCTTGTCTGAAGAGTCTACCTGAGGCTAAAGGAAAGAGATTCATATTAATTGCATTGTCAAAGGAAATCTCAAAAAAAAAAAAAAAAGAAAAAAAGAAAACAGAAGAAACTTTGTTCCCTGGTTAAGTCTTATAAACAGTATTATGAACAGTGTTAGGAACAAGGATAGCAAGCTTAGAAAGTAAAAAATATAAAATATATGGTTTGCATATTAAAGGGGCATCAGGAAGCGAAATGGGGCTGAATTCTGTGTTCAAGGATATTAAATTGAATTAAGGGAGTGGTGACCTTGGGGCAAGATCTCATCCAGGTAAATTTAGGATGTGGTAGTAAATGCTTTTAATTCCAGGAGACTGAGGCAAGCAGATCTGAATTCAAAGTCAAACTGGATCAATATATTTTAGATCCAGGTATGGTGGCACACACTTTTAATCCCAGCACATAGGAACCATGCATGAGTTCAAAGTCAGTCTAAAGAGCAAGTTCCAGGACAGCTAAGCTTAGGCAGTGAAGGAGTTGGAAAACAGAAATAATGTGGTAACATAGTAGAACAAGGAAGCTATATTCTAGCTCCAGGAAACAGCAACTCAGTAGCTTAGGTCATTTTGCTCTGGTTTTAAAGGCAAGAGGGAAAGGAGACTACTGGGACAATTGATGCTGGTTAGCTGGACCTAAGATATTAGTAATGATTAAGAAGAGACCAGCATCATGGAGATAAAATCCTCTGAGAAGTGTTTTCTGAGAGCACAGAGAAGCTGTGTTCCAGAGATAGCCAAGGTTGTATCTCATGCTGCAGCTCGACTTGGTAATGGTTAAGAGTCACCCAGGTGGTACTGGTTTTGAAGGCATGAAGACATCATGAAGAACAGCTGAGGCTTGGCACTGTGAGAGGCCATGGTGAAGATGCAGGCTCAGTTACACTTGATGTCCCAGAACTGAAAGGGTCATGCAAAGGGTTTCAGGCTTGGCACCATGAAGAGAGCCTATGAGAGGCTATTGGGGAAGCCTAGTTGCAGCAGAAGACCCCAGTGCATTGGAGATGCTGATACCCTGGAGTGGTCACCAAGAACAGCAGCAGCAGTGGAGTGGATCAACCTGAGCTTAGAGTGCTACTACGAACAGAGCTGGAGAAGGGGTGCCAGCCCTTTGGAGGAGCTCAGATTATCATGTGTGGATCCCAGACATTGAAACAAGAAGCCATAACATTGAAGTTGCCTTGGAGACCCCAAAATGTTCAGATCCATAGGATATCTGCTGAGAAATGCTGCTAACAGGGAGTGGAATCAGCCCAGGAGAAAGGAGTTTGTTGTAGTCAACAAAGATGAAAAAAGAGTTGGAGATCTGAAGACCACTTTGACATCAGACATGGAGATACAGATGGAGATACAGAAATCAGGGTTTGTCCAGCTGTTTTCCTGTCTTGCTTTGGGATTACAGTTAAGTGATCGGATGAATCTCAGAAGAGACCTTAAATGGACTTTTAATATTGTTGAGACTTCTATAGACTATGGGAACTTTGAAAGTTGGACTAAATGTATTTTGCATTATGCTGTTAAGCATGGCCCCAGTAGACTAATATGTTTGAACAGGTCTATGGGGGCCAAGAAGTGGTATGTGGTGATTTGTATACGCTTGGCCCAGGGAGCAGCACTATTGGGAGATGTGGCCTTGGAGTATGTGTGTCACTGTGGGTGTGGGCGTTAAGACCCACTTCCTAGCTGCCTGGAAGTATCTTCTCTTAGAAGCTGGCAGATGAATGTCTCATCTGGCAGCTGAAGCGCTCAGCTCCTCCTGCACTGTGTCTGCCTGGATGCTGCCATGCTCCTGCTTTAAGGATACTGGGCTGAATTTCTGAACCTATAAGCTAGTCTCAATTAAATGTTGTCTTTATAAGAATTGCCTTGGTCATGGTGTCTGTTCATAGCAGTAAAACCCTAAGACACTACCTAACAATTTTAGCCTATGGTCTTTGATGATCTCTAAGAAAACAGATAAAACCAAGATTTAAATACACTCACTCATCACTCTGTCTCGATAATAAGAAATCAGAAACAAATCAGTAGCAGCAAGGAGGCAATGAGTGAGTTGTGTTGTTAAGTCCAATGTTCATCGCTGGCGTTTGATATTTTGTAGACTGTTAACAATCTTCACAGCAGAAAACTGGGAAACAGGTAATGACAGATACATCCTAGGAACTAGAAGTAAAAGAGCCTGTCTTCACGGTGTAAGGCAAAACTCTAGATAGCAGCAGGTGTGAAATGGAGTCTTGGGTGAGTATTTTGTTCTTCGGTCTTTTTCTGCATTTTCTAACATGCACATGGTTTTCTAAGCCTTCCCCTGATCCTCTCCTGTGGGCCGTGCAATCACAGCATTAGCTCTCTCCTTTCTCTGGCAGCATTTATAGGCGCAATCAGGTAGCTTCTTAGAGTTGTCATCTGTTAAGCATTCAGCAGTGATCATTTGAATGGGAGAGATTTCTTCTTAGTCAGCAATTGAGGCAGTGACTGAGAAACAGGGTTACCTATCTTGACAAATGTCATTCACACTCTACAAATACAAAAGGCCCCCACAGAAACCGGGCTTTAGACCAGACAATCCTTTCTTAGGTCTGAAATAAAATGGCAAGCTCCGCATCTCAGACTTTCATGTCCTTCCATGTGCTTCAAGGTTTTTCAGCAAGGTAGTTTGTGAAGGAAACTGGCTTCAGTGAGTTTGCGTGAAGCTGATAGGGCAATTCCATTTTAAAGATACGGCCTCTCAATTGAACACATTGATGTAAAAGTTTGGGATGTACTTATTAATTTTTAATTTTGCTAGTGTATATTTGTGTTTGTGAGTATATAGCACATTTGTGCATGTGTGTGTGTGTGTGTGTGTGTGTGTGAGAGAGAGAGAGGGGGGGGGAAGGAAGGAGGGAGGGAGGGCATATGTGCCATCACAGAAACCGGAGGAGAAACTTGGGTTCCTTGTTGAGCTGCCCAAATAGGTGCTAGGATTCAAATTTGGGTCCCCTGGAAGAACAGTAAGTGTCCATAATTGATGAGTCATTTTTATTCTCAATTTATAAAATGTACATTTTATCTATCTATCTATCTATCTATCTATCTATCTATCTATCTATCTATCTATCTCTATCTACATTATTTATTTATTTATTTAGTGTGTGTGTATATGTGTGTGTTTGTGTGTGTGGTGTGTGTGTGTGTGTGTGTGTGTGTCTGGTAAGCAAGAACATGCATGTTTGAGTGTCTATACCATCATGACACATAGTAATGACTGAACATGTTGGAGATGGCATAGTCACATATCTATTTAAACTAAAGCCACCCAGTACAGAAACTTCCTATCTTCCAGAGGTGGGTGAGGGCCCCTATCACTACGGCGAAAGCTGCCACACTAACTAGGCACAGCTCTCATGTGGTTAGGAATTCCCTTGGATGCCATCCTGGTATGTGTTGTCACAGAGGCCTTGGTGTTCTGCATATTCCACAGGCTCAGTTTATTTGCCTTATCTCCCCCTAAACGAACACACAAAACCAAACGCATAAGAAGTCCTCTATATTGTTTGTCTCAGCTTGCAATTTTTATTATCTTATGGCTCAAGTTAACCTTAGGCAGAGCCCTAGGGGAGCCATGATATCCATGAAGTCATATGGATCTCAGGAGTCACCACCTCTTGTGCCCACGCACTATTCTTTCCTAATGTGTCAGACAATGAGTAACTTCCATGCTTTCACTGTCTCTTAGGGACCATGAAGTATGAGTTTCAGATTGGATCCCAGTAAACAGCTTGCCTTTAAGTTGTCCAGCCACTGTTTCTACTCTTAGAAGCTTGAGGAGTCTGTAGCCAGAGTTTTGGATGCGTTGGAAGGCAGCCTTTCTTTTTATTTTATTTTTTTCCTTTTTTTCTTTATTAACTTGAATATTTCTTATTTACATTTCGAATGTTATTCCCTTTCCCGGTTTCCGGGCCAACATCACCCTAACCCTTCCCCCTCCCCTTCCTTATGGGTGTTCCCCTCCCCATCCTCTCCCCATTACCACCCTCCCCCCAACAATCACGTTCACTGGGGGTTCAGTCTTGGCAGGACCAAGAGCTTCCCCTTCCACTGGTGCTCTTACTAGGCTATTCATTGCTACCTATGAGGTTGGAGCCCAGGGTCAGTCCATGTATAGTCCTTGGGTAGTGGCTTAGTCCCTGGAAGCTCTGGTTGCTTGGCATTGTTGTATATATGGGGTCTCGAGCCCCTTCAAGCTCTTTCAGTTCTTTCTCTGATTCCTTCAACGGGGGTCCCGTTCTCAGTTCAGTGGTTTGCTGCTGGCATTCGCCTATGTATTTGCTGTATTCTGACTGTGTCTCTTAGGAGAGATCTACATCCAGTTCCTGTCGGCCTGCACTTCTTTGCTTCATCCATCTTGTCTAGTTGGGTGGCTGTATATGTGTGGGCCACATGTGGGGCAGGCTCTGAATGGGTGTTCCTTCTGGGAAGGCAGCCTTTCTAAAGTGTCCATCAGTAGGAATGAAAACAAATGACCAAAAAAAGAGTCATAAAAATAAATCAGTTTCTTACATTTACCCAAGGAACACACTTAATTCTTTCTCTATCCTTTATGTTTATAAACAATCATGTTTAAAGGGAGTCAGGGCTGGGTTAGTGGCAGCATCAGGCTCTGGGTAGAATGCAGAACTTTGGTGACCTCTGGACACACAGCAGCTTTCTAGTAGTCAGTGGCATAGGTTTTAATTACGGCCATTGTTTGCGTCCTACTTGTTTATGAAACTGAATGTTTCTTTTGATCTGATTCCTTGGCTAAAACAAGAAACACTGGTTGCATTTACCAGGCACAGGACATACGGGGTTCAGCTTTTACCCTTTGCACAAAGAACATGTAAAGGCTGAATTGTTGGAAGTAGAATTTCCTTTCCGGACCTCTGTAGAAGGCGTCAGAAAACTGTTTTATCGCCAACTCCCCCAAACAGTAATGATAATAATAATGTTCATACTGAATATTACCGAATTCACGATTCAAAGTGCTGGAGGCAGATGGTTGGCACAGCAGTAGCCGTCTCTGGGTACCCACTTGAGAGCTTGGCACATTTTGCTTTTCGCAGTAGGACCAGATAGCACAGGAAGGATGTTACAGCTCTCCAATGAGAAGGCTTTAGGGATGGCAGTTTTTCCTTCTCATAAATAATTCCAATGATTCTAGTTAATGCCCACCACCTACCTCTCCTCACAAGATTTGCCAGTATGCAGATTTTTATGAATACTTGAAAACTTGGTCCTTCTTTGGGTGTCTTAATAATTTCAAACACCATGAAGACTCTAAAACTTTCCCTGACCACATTTGTACTTTCATAGTCTCGTTCCTTTTCCATGCTCGATGTATTGAACATCCCATCTTTTATTTTAACATGCCTTCTGGTTTCCACCTTCTTTTCTTTATTCTCATTGTTCTTGAATAACTCAGGTCACTTCTGCTGTTTACACTCAGAGCAACCACCCTCAAGTGGCTCGAGCCAATTTGGAAAGGGTATCACACTTTTTGTTCTCAGACACAATTGCCCTTGATTATAGGAAAACACTTTCTCCCAAAGCCAGGTGGAATGGATGTTTCTCAGAAACAAAGAATGATGAACTAGATTGTAACCTTGACTCAATTCTTTCTAAATTCTACTTGTTTGTCCTTAATTTCTTACAATAGGACACATTATGTTACCTCCCTTTTTCTCCAGAGATTTGGTGTAGTAGATGGGGCAACAGGCTATTTGGTATACATCCTTCTTGTGGCTTTCTGATCTCTCGTTCACATGCTGCATAACCCAGAGAGCCAACCATTAACAGTCTCTCTGATGCTGCTTGCAAGTGGACAAAGTCAGGGTGTATCATTGCTTTCCTGGGCCGTGTTCTGAATGGGAAGATTTTAAGAGGGATTTTTTTTCTCTAGAGAACATATAATTCATCTCTGTGACATAAATCACAATAGTTTTAATACCTTTAATCTATCTTGGATTATTGTAAGTAATGTACTTGTCTCAGAAAAGCATGCTACTACTTACGTCAGTTTTCAACATTTAAGTTCAGTTCTGTCTACAGAATCTAGAAAAATGGATAAATCAAAATCCATTTTTCTAATGCAATGCAGCTGTAATTGAGTGAGCAAAAACCCCGTGTTTAACAATGGTGAATAGTTTTTGTGTGAGCAGGAGGCCATACTCCTTTTTACCATCACAGCATCTACAGGCGTCCTTTAGTATCCTTCTTAGAAAACAAGGGCTGACAGGGTGACTCATAAGTCCTTTACCACGGCATTCTATCCAGTGACCTTTGATACTGAGAATATTAATTGATCAGATTTGAGGCTTATATTTGCCCTCATGTAGCAAATATGACACAAGATTTTGTCTGGGAAGAACTTTAGTTATTATTTCTTAGACTGGCAGTCTAAGAGATTAATTAATCCGTTCAAAGGGCAGCAAACATTTGCTCGGTGTGAAATAACTGGACTCATCGTACAGCTCACTGAGTTCATTTGCACAATTCTACCCGCATCACCCCAGGAGTGCTCACTCACCAGTGCAAGCTGGTCTCCACGGGAACCACAGCTTGCTGGTACTTGGCCTTGGGATGCTCTCCATCCCTTCAATGCAGCCTTATCTTCCCTCTCAGCACATTTCACGGCATTTGCTGCCCTTGCTGTTTTTCACACATAGAGAAAGCTCTCATCTTGCTGCATCTAGAGGACATTTCAGCTCACCTAACACTGATCTTCCTCATTCTTCTTATTCTATCCATTTCATTTCAAGTCTTAGATACATGGTATATGTCGTCCAAGGTATTCAGATCCATTTTGGATACTACAAGTCTACAGTAGACTTTTGGCTAGAATGCATAAAAATCTAAGATTGAAGTACCCATTGCAATTATGATTCATTATCTTTGGAAAATCTAGAGTTTGATTTTTTCCATAATGTCTAAGACAATCTGTATCTGGAGGTGCATGTCCGCAGTTTCAGCTATTTGGGACACTAAAGCAGGAGGAATGTAAGTTCTAGACCTTCCCAGGCTATAGAGAGAATCGAGAGCCATCCTAGGGAACGTAATAGAGACCTAGTTTCAAAATAAAAAGCAAACATTGGTCAAGTATACAGCTCAGCTTGTGAGAGACCTGGATTTAATATTAAGTTTACAACAAAAATAAAGAAAAAATAGAAACAAGTATTCAAAGACCAATATGGGCAGATGTTGACAGAGCCATCCCTGACAATGGCTTTCTGATTTGTGGTTCTCAGTACAGAGTCTTATGTATTTTGTCCTCATCAGCTGTATGGTTTGTCTACAATCCAAAAAGGAAGCAGCTTAAGCCGTATCTAGATATAATAAAGATTATGTTTACTTTCAGATTCACTTCCTGGGTTTATTGTGGCAAAGATAGAAGCTTAAGCATTCTCTCATAGGGACAGGCTGAGTCTCAGTTCAGTGAATTCTAAAAATCTGCATATATTAGAGTGGTCACTGTGGCATACCTGTGATCGTGAATTTTGCTTATGAGGTAAGGATTTTATTGCCTTCTGCGGTTTCGTAACCATTTATAACTTCAATTTAGTTACAAATCTTATATAAGCAATATTATGTAATAGACACAATAAAGACAAAGAATATGTTTACAAATCTATGAATTTGCATATTATCTGCTTACAAATCTCTATATTCATAATTCACACTATTATAATCATGAACAAATAATTGTGGCCATTGTTCTTTTTAATGTTATATGCTTCTATTGCCTTCTAGAATAATTGTGCTTAATGAGTACAACATATGCTACCCAAAGCATGAATAGCATTTATCTGAACTTGTTGTGCTATAACCCCATGATTTTACTTCCTTTTTAAAAAGATCTATTTTTTATTGGCTATTTTTTTATTTATGTTTCAAATGTTATTCCATTTCCTGGTTTCCCATCCAGAAACACGCTATCCCATCTCTATTCCCCCTACTTCTAAAGCAGTGGTCCCCCTCCAACCCAGCCACTCCCTCCTACTTCCCCTCCCTGACATTAACCTATACTGGGGCATTGAGCCTTGACAGGACCAAGGGCCTCTCCTCCCACTGATGCCCCACAAGGCCATCCTCTGCTACATATGCAGATGGAGCCATAGGTCTATTCCTGTGTACTCTTGGGATAGTGGTTTAGTCTCTGGGAGCTCTGGTGGGTCTGGTTGGTTGATATTGTTGTTCTTCCTACGGGTTGCAAACCCTTTCAGCTCCTTCAGTTCTTTCTCCAACTCCTACATTGGGGACCCAGTTCTCAGTTCAATGGTTGGCTGCAAACATCCACCTCTATAGTTGTAAGGCTCTGACAGAGCTTATCAAGATACAGCTATTTCAGACTTTGGTCAGCATGCACATCTTGGCATCCACAATATTTTCTAGGTTTGGTATCTGCATATGAGATGGATCCCCAGGTTGGGAAGTCTCTGGATGACCTTTGCATAAGTCTCTGCTCAACAGTTTCTCTCTGTATCTCCTCCTGCGAGTATTTCTGTTCTCCCTTCTGAAGAGAATTGAAGCATCAACACTTTGCTCTTCCTTCTTCTTGTACTTCATGTGGCCTGTCAATTGTATCTTGGGTATTCTGAGCTTCTTTTTGGCTAATATCTACTTATCAGTGAATGCAAACAATGTGTGTTTTTTGGGGTTGGGTTACCTCACTCAGGATGATATTTCTAGTTGCCTAAGTATTTCATGAAATCATTGTTTTTAATAGCTGAGTAGTACTCCATTGTGTAGATGTACCCCATTTTCTGTATCCATTCCTCTGTTGAAGGACATCTGGGTTCTTTCCAGTTTCTGGCTGTTATAAATAAGGCTGCTATGAACATAGTGGAGCATGTGACCTTGTTATATGTTGGAGCATTTTTGAGTATATGCCCAAGAGTGGTATAGCTGGGTCCTCTAGTAGTATTATGTCCAATTTTCTGAAGAACCTGCAGACTGATTTCCAGAGTGGTTGTATCAGCTTACAATCCCATCAACAATGGAGACTCGTTTCTCTTTCTCCACATCTTTGCTAATGTCTGCTGTTACCTGAGTTTTGGATCTTAGCCATTCTGACTGGTGTGAGGGGGAATCTCAAGGTTATTTTGGTTTGTATTTTCTAGATGACTAAGGATCTTGAACATTTCTTTAGGTGCTTCTCAGCCACTCCATATTCCTCTGTTGAGAATTCTTTGTTTAGCTCTGTACCCCATTTTTTAAATTGACTTATCTGATTCTCTAGGGTCTAACTTCTTTTATTTTTATTTTTGTTTTTTAGCTTCATTGATCCTTGATGTCATGAATTTTATTGTATGTTGAGAGAAAAGTACAGTTGAAAGCAATGTGCAATGTAAAATTTGCTATTGATTTCTAGGAAAACTTGAACCAACAGCATTAACTATTTTTGTCATTTCTACTTTAAAATGCAAATTTAGAAAAGGATTCTCTTTATGTCTTGATATTTTACTGAGTATTTTTTCATAAGTTCTTTGATCTTTATCTGCATTTTCATTGTAACTTTTTATTTATTTACATTTCAAATGTTATCCCCTTTCCTGATTTCCTGTCCATAAACTTCCTATCACATCTCCCTCCCCCTTCTTGTATGACAGAGTTTCCCCCACCCATCCATCCACCCCTTCCTGCCTCCCTGCTCTGACATTCCCCTACACTGGGGGATCCAGTTTGGCAGAACCAAGGACTTCTCCTCCCACTGATGCCCAACAAGGCCATCCTCTGCTACATATGAAGCTGGAGCCATGGGTCTGTCCATGTGTACCCTTGGTATGGAGGTTTAGTACCTAGGAGCTCTGGTTGGTTGGTACTGTTGTTCTTATGGGGTTGCAAACCCCTTCAGCTCCTTCAATCCTTTTCTAACTCCCCCAACAGGGACCCCACTCTCAGTCCAATGTTGGCTGTGATCATCTGCCTCTGTATTTGTCTGTCAGAACCTCTCAGGAGCCAACTATATCAGGCGACTCTCTGCATGCACTTCTTGGTATCAGCAATATTGCCTGGATTTGGTGATTGTATGTATATTGGCTGGATCCACAGATGGGTCAGTCTCTGAATGGCCATTCCTTCAGTCTCTGCTCCAAACTTTGTCTCCATATTTCCTCCTATCAATCTTTTTGTTCCCCCTTCTAAGAAGGACTGAAGCATCTGCACTTTGGTTGTCCTTCTTCTTGAGGTTCATGTGGTCTGTGGATTGTATAATGGGTAATCCAAACTTTTAGATTAATACCCACTTATTAGTGAGTGCATACTATGTGTTTTTTTCTGATTGGGATACCTCACTCACAATGATATTTTTTAGTTCTATCCATTTCCTATGAATTTCATAAAGTCATTGTTTTTGATAGCTGAGTAATATTCCATTGTGTAGATGTACCACATTTTCTGTATCCATTCCTCTGTCTAAGGGCATCTGGGTTCTTTCCAGCTTCTGTGTATTATAAATAAGGTTGCTATGAACATAGTGGAGCATGTGCCCTGGTCATATGTTGGAGCATCTTTTAGTTATATGCCCAGGAATGTTATAGCTGGGTCCTCAGGTAGTGCAATGTCCAATTTTCTGGGGAACCTCCAGACTGATTTTCAGAGTGGTTGCATCAGCTGGCAATCCCACCAACAATGGAGGAGTGCTCCTCTTTCTCCACATCCTCGCTAGCATCTGTTGTCACCTGAGTATTTTGTCTTAGCCATCCTGACTGACATGAGGTAGAATCTCAGGATTGTTTTGATTTGAATTTCCCTGACAACTAAGGATGTTGAACATTTTTTATGTGCTTGGCAGTCATTAGATATTCCTCAGTTGAAAATTCTTTGCTTAACTCCGGTCCTCATTTTTTTTAAATAGGGTTAATTGATTCTCTAGAGCCTAGTGTCTTGAGTTCTTTGTATATTTTGGATATTAGCCCTCTATTGGATGTAGGATTGATAAATATCTTTTCCCAATCTGTTGGCTGCTGTTTTGTCCTAATGACAGTGTCCTTTGCCTTATAGAAACTTTGCAATTTTATAAGGTCTCATTTGTTGATTCTTGATGTTAGAGCATAAGTGCATAGAGCATAGAGCATTGGTGTTTTGTTCAGGATATTTTCCCCTGTGTGCATGTATTAGAGGTTTTTACCTCCTTTCTCTTCTATTAGTTTTAGTGTATCTGGTTTTATGTGGAGGTTCTTGATCCACTTGGACTTGAGCTTTGTACAAGGTGATAATAATGGATCAATTTGCAGTCTTCTTCGAGCTGACCTCCACCTGAACCAGTACTATTTGTTGAAAATATTGTCTTTTTACCACTGGATTGTTTCAGCTCCTTTGTCAAAGATCAAGTGACCATAGGTGTGTGGATTCATTTCCAGGTCTTCATTTCTATTCCATTGATTACCTACCTGTCTCTGTACCAATACCATACAGTTTTATTTTTAATCACTATTGCTCTGTAATACTGCTTGAGGTCAGGGATAGTGATTCCCCCACTTCTTTTATTGTTGAGGATAGTTTTCTCTATCCTGTGTTTTTTGTTATTCCAGATGAATTTGCCAATTGCTTTTTCACACTCTATGACGAATTGAGGTGGAATTTTGATGGGGATTGCATTGAATCTATAGATTGCTTTTTGGCAAAGTTGTCATTTTTACTATATGAACCCTGCCAATCCATGAGCATGGGAGGTCTTTCCATCTTCTGAGATATTCAGTTTCTTTCTTCAGAGACTTGAAGTTCTTGTCACACAGATCTTTCACTTGCTTGGCTAGAGTGTCATTTCCCTTATTTCTTTCTCAGCCTGTTTGTCTTTTGAGTAGAGGAAGGTTACTTACTTGTTTGAGTTAATTTTATACCCTGCCACTTTGCGAAGTTGTTTATCAGGCTTTGTAGTTCTCTGGTGTAACTTTTGGGGTCACTTAAGTATACTATCTTATCTGCAAATAGTGATATTTTGACTTCTTCCTTTCCAATTTGTATCTTCTTGATCTCCTCTCATTGTCTGATTGTCTGGCTAGGACTTCGAGAACTATATTGAATAAGTAGGGAGAGAGTGGGCAACCTTGTCTAGTCCCTGATTTTTGTGGGATTGCTTCAAGTTTCTCTCCATTTAGTTTGATGTTGGCTACTGGTTTGCTGTATATTTGTTTCACCGTGTTTAGTTATGGGCCTTACATTCCTTATCTTTCCAAGACTTTTATCATGAAGGGGTGTTGAATTTTGTCAAATGCATTCTCAACATGTAATGAGATGGTCATCTGGTATTTTTCTTTGAGTTTGTTTACATAGTAGATTACGTTGATGGATTTCTGTATATTGAACCATCCCTGCATCCCTGGGATGAAGCCTACTTGATCATGATGGATGATCATTTTGATGTGTTCTTGGATTTGATTTGTGAGAATTTTACTGAGTATTTTTGCATCGATTTTCACATGGGAAATTGGTCTGAAGTTCTCTTTCTTTGTTGGGTCTTTGTGTGCTTTGGGTATAAGTGTAATGTGGCTTCATAGAAGGAATTGGGTAGGGCTTCTTCCTATTTCTATTTCTGGAATAGTTTGGACAGTATAGGCATTAGGTCTTCTATGAAGGTCTGGTAGAATTGTGTATTATATCCTCTGGTCCTGTGCTTTTTTTGGTTTGGAGACTTTTACTCATTGCTTCTATTTCTTTAGGAGTTATGGGACTGTTTAGATGGTTTATCTGTTCCTGATTTAACTTTGGTACCTATCTGTCTAGGAAATTGTCCATTTCCTCCTGATTTTCCTGTTTTGTTGAATATAGGCTTTTGTAGTAGGATCTGATGATTTTTTTTAAATTTCCTCTGATTCTGCTGTTACATCTCCCTTTTCATTTCTGATTTTGTTAATGTGAACACACTCTCTGTGCCCTCTGGTTAGTCTGGCTAAGGGTTTATCTATCTTGTTGATTTTTTCAAAGAACCAGCTCCTGGTTTTGTTGATTTTTTTGTCATTTTTTTCCACCTCAGACCTGGTTAAGTTGCTCAGATGCTGGTGACAGGGTAAGGTGCCTCTCTCAAATGTGTTAAGGCAGCAAAGTTTGGAAAAACACCTAAGTCTCTTAAGTCACTCTTATATTACAGAGTCAAAACATATGTGTTTATATAGTACTTCAAACTGCCTTTGAGCTCTTGCTTTACCTGGGGAATACTGGTTCCACTTCTGGTTCTGAAAGGAAAATGATTTTCTGAGTTCTATTTCCCTCTGCGATGGAGGAAGTAGAGGGGAGGTATCCTTGGGGAGCCTTCCACAGACTGTGATAGCAGTCGATAAGACAGTATATCAGAAATATTTTATAAAGCATAATGCTTTATCTGCCCTGTATACCGAACATTATACATTAACATCATGTATGTGTATGCATTCATGCTGGTCTAATATTTTAATCAATTTAAAACCTGTAGAGAGACCCTGGTTCTTTCTTACACTGCTGTTGTTCCAGTTTAGCTCTGACTCCGTCTTCAGTCTCTTTCTGGACTGGTAATCAATCTCGGAAAGTCCTGCGAACTGGTTGATTGAGAGTACAGATACTAACAGGATCATTCTTCATTGGCGTTTCATTTGCTGCAAGTAGTTGACAAACTCTTCCTTGCTCTTCAGTCCCAGGTGAATACAAATGATTTTCATTACTCGAAAGTCACACGAACCAAGGGAATTCAGAAGTGAAGTCTGCGCCGCAGGTATTTGGTCTGTTTATTCAGGCTGGGACTGTAAGTCACTCTATACAAATAAAACCCAACTATTTATTGTTCTGCCATCACATAGAGTTACAGTTTGTTGGTCTGTCTCTGACAAGATGAAACTCCTGCATTTGACTGAAGTGCACGACATATTTTCCTCTATTACCCACATCTCCACATTATTTAAACCCTGCTATTTCTGGCTCTCTGAGGTATCATTACAAGGAATGAGGGGAAGAATTATTGCAAGGCATAGTTCCGGGAAAATGATTTGTCAGATTATAATATATGTGACCCTTGGCACATTCACCTGCTAAGAATTTACATAGCCCTGGACTAGACAGGAGATTATCTCTTTTTGTTGTAAAGTGCTCAGCATCTGTTAGTTTCAGACAGTTTTTTGGTATTTCTCTAGCAATGGAAGATTGCTATATGCTTTAAGGTCTGAGTTAGATGTGGGAGAGACTGGCAAGCTTCTATCACATTAAATCTATAATCTGGCAAACTATTACAAGTACAGCTGCATGACAAATTCAATTAAACTTTAGTTAAACATATTCTGAAAAGAAGTAAGGGAATGATGAGTGGGAGTGGAGGAGAGGCGAGAGGGACTTGGTGGAGAGGAAGGAGGAGAAGTAAGTAAATAACTTAATCAATAAAAAAAATTTTAAAAAATAATAAGAAGCCCTTCCAGGTCTGGTGTTTTTTAAGTGGCCAGTAGTGCCACAGGATGGCAGACTATAGACTTTGTCCTTAGAAAGAACTGCTTTAGAATTCTTGTTTTCCTCAACACTTTTATTGTCACCATAAAACACAATATATCTAAGTAAAATAGAATACATGAAATACCAACACATCCTACTGTATGAAGACTCTGGACAAATAGTAGGCTCTGTCCTTATGGAAACTCTTCCTGATGTGATGGTTACTGTGAGCTCCTGAGACAAGATGAGAAAGCCACAGGTCAAACAGGAATCCTGGAAGGAAGGAGAGCCAGCCACTCATCCTCCACTCTTCCCAGAAGCTGTGAGAGGCCCTGGTTTCTGAACCCACGAGTGCTAATACTGTATTGTGGCTGTATTCTGTCAGAATAATATAAAGAAGCATGTGATCTGGTATTTTGTCAATCAGAAAATCCAACTGAGGCTGTGATTCCAAGTCCACTTAATAAATATTCAAATATCAGATAAAAGTGATCCAACGTAATGCCTTAATTTACAGAACTCATAGGGATCAAATTAAAAATTACCCACCCAAGGAATATGGATAATGAATAAATCAAAGCATGAATGTGGCCTAAGTCTATAATATGTCAATGATGCTTCCAGATAAGGTCTGCTCTCAAATGTTCAGTTCTGAGCCTATACAGGCTGAGAAGGATAAAACTTAAAAGTCATTTACTGAGAACTCTATTATATTCATAAAACAGATCTCTTCATTGGTAAAACATCAAGTTATTAAGCTAGATGGGAAAAATTAGGATCAGTGACTAGAGATTTCTATATTTTGGCATATTTTAGGTGTGATCTATCTATCTATCTATCTATCTATCTATCTATCTATCTATCTATCTATCTATCTATCTATCTATCTATCTGAGACAGGGTTTCACTGCATAGCCATGGCTGACTTGCTGTACAGATCAGACTGGCTCTGAACTCACAGAGATTTACCTGCATTTGACTTGGGCATACTGAAATTAAAGGTATGTGTTTCCATGCCTAGTTTGTTTATGCCTTTTAATAGGCATTTTATATTTGTGATAAATTCATAATCAAACAAAATAGGAAGCATGCCAGACCAGAGAAAGATAAATGTATCGAGGTTAATTACTACAATATATCTATTTTGTGGAACATGCAGCATATTCGCCTCTCTGTCTGAGACCTCTTTTTCCTTCTCAATGGCCATTTTCACTTTTAAACATACTAACAGAACCCCAACTTTCCCAGGCGGTAATGTGCTCAGCTAAATCACCACGTCTCTCACTTTTTCTTACAACTAGGGTGGTCAGTTACGTATTAGATATTTTCAAGGGTATCTAATGTGTAAGGGGAAAGCAGAAACCAGCTACAATGCTTTCTTCTTTCCCCTTTCTCTCTTAGTGATACCTGGTGAGTGGTAACATGGCTGGAAATCCAGCAGCCATATTGGACCAAGAAGTACCCTTGCTGTTGAAAGGTATGCATGTCATGTAAAGGAAAACACAGGTTTGCATGACCAAGACTTTCTTAAAGCTCAAACATTATCCAATTCAAAAATTAGGTAGCTTTCTGACTTGAGCCTCTGATCTTTTCTGAAAACGTATTTTGAGAAACTTCTCCACTCTATTTTCTTTGTCTCCTCTTTTGAGATAGATGAGTGCTATTCTAATTTATATAAATAAAAATTGAGTGAATAGAGATGATTTTCCACATTGTCACCCTCTTCCTGCATCTTCTATTTCCACTGACTCATCCTGGCACTTTGAATCCTCCCACTTCTTGTCTTACCATGTGGCACAAGAAAGAGGGACAGTAAGACAACACAGGGGATGGAAGTTACTCACCTTCAGGGGAGGGGCTATGTAAATTACCTGGGAGGCTCTGGTCTTGTGGTCCAGAGCGTTTGAGGTAGCACATTCCATCTGCTCCTCGGCCCACTCTCTTCTCTGGAGTTATTTCATTTCCTTATATTCTGTCTTTATTTTACAAAAAGAAAAAAATATTATCTAAAGTCGATTGAAAAAGATAAAATAGGTCCTTTTCTTAAAATATTTTGAGAACTCAATTAGACCACATCTGGAGGAGATAAAAGGAAATGGTTATAAAGGGCTTTAGAGTCTCTAGGAATTTATCATCATTGGACCTGTGTGGCTTATACCTGTGGGACCTACATAATTTACCTTGTAGTCTTTTTGGAGGGATATATTTTATCTTCTGTACTTAAATGAATATAATCAATCTGTATTGTATGTATGGTCCCTCTCATGATATTGTGTTATAACCATGGCAAACTCTAAAGGACTAACTATAATTAATGGTGAATAAAGTGGGAAGAAACAATTTTACACAGCGAGAATCCAAATAGTTCAACCTTTTCTTCTTCCTCCACTGCCTTGTAATTCAAATGCTTATTATTGAACACCATTTATGAAAACAAGACTTCTATACTTTAAAGTTCAGTTTTAATGAATGATTCATTCTTATAAATAACATCACCAAAATTCTGCTTTCTAGAGTCACAGTTTTATAATTTAACTTTCTGTAATCGTTTAAAGCACTACACTAACTCCTCACTGCTGAATATGTAGCTGTGTACAATTTTGCTAAAATTTCCCCGGGGCAGCAGGTCTGCTTGGTTGATGCTGTTGCTCGTCCTATGGAGTTGCAAACCCCTTCAACTCCTATAGTCCCTGCCCCAACTTATCCATTGGGGTCCCCTCACTTAGTCCAATGTTTGACTGCACACATCCCCATCTGATCAGGCTCTGGCAAAGCCTCTCAGAGGACAGCTAGCTATACCAGGCTCCTGTCAGTAAGCACTTCTTGGCATCTGCAATAGTATCTGGGTTTGGTGTCTGCAGAATCTCCAGGTCGGGCAGTCTCTGGATGGCTTTTCCTTTAGTCTCTGCTCCAAACTTCTATCCCTTTTATATAGGAGGAATTCTGGATTAATAGTTGAGGTTGGTGAATATCTCCATCCCTCAACTGGGGGGGGCCTTACCTATCCACTGGATATGGTCTCTACAGGTTCTATCTCTCCTGTTGGTGGCGTTTTGGCTAATGTTCTCCCTCTTGGGTCCCTGGTATTTGGGGCTTTCTATTGTCCACCACCAGTTCCCCCTTGCCCACTGCTATACACCTTCTTTCAAATTCCTGGCCCTCTGTACTTCTCCTCCAACTCCTCCCATATCTGAACTGGCTCCCCTTTTCCCTCCCCCTCCTCTCTCCCTCCCAGATCCCTTTCCTCTACTTCCCTGAAATTATTTTCTTCCCCCTTCTGAGTAGAAGCTTAGCATCCACATTTGGTGTGATCTGCTTTCTCTTTCTGTTTCATATGGTCTGTGAGTTGTATTTGTGGGTATTCCGAGCTTCTTTTTGGCCAATATCCACTTATCAGTGAGTACATACTATGTGTATTCTTTTGTGTCTGGGTTACCTCACTCAGGATAACATTTTCAAGTTCTATTTATTTGCCTGAGAACTTCATGAAGTCATTGCTGAGGATCATCTGGGTTGTTTCCAGCTTCTGCCTATTATAAATAAGACTGCTATGAACATAGTGGAGCATGTGTCCTTATTATATACTGGAATATCTCAGTTTATCTCTGTACCCCATTTTTAAATAGGATTATTTGATTCCCTGGAGTCTAACTTCTTGAGTTCTTTGTATATTTTGGACATTAGTCCTCTATTGGATGCAGGGTTGGTAAAGATCTCTTCCCAACTTGTAGATTGCCTATTCGTCCTATTGACAGTGTCCTTTGCCTTACAGAAGCTTTTCAATTTTATGAAGTCCCATTTCCATTTGTCAATTCTTGATCTTAGTGCATAAGCCATTGGTATTCAGTTGAGCGCCAATGTGTTTGAGGGTCTTTCCCACCTTCTCTTCTACTAGATTCATCATATATGGCTTTATGTGTAGGTCCTTGATCTACCTGGACTTGAGCTTTGTACAAGGTGGTAAGATTGGGTCAATTTGCATTCTTCTACATGCTGACTGCCAGTTGAACTAGCATCATTTGTTGAAAATGCTGTCTTTTTTCCACTGCGTGGTTTTGGCTCCTTTGTCAAAGATCAAGTGACCATAGGCGTGTCAGTTCATTTCTAGGTCTTCAGTTCTATTCCATTGTTCTACCTGTCTGTTTCCATACCAATACCATTGGGTTTTTATCTCTATTGCTGTGTAGTCTAGCTTGTGGTCAGGGATGGTGATTCCTCCAGAAGTTCTTTTATTGTTGATAATGGTTTTTGATATCGTGGTTTTTTTGTTATTTCAGATAAATTTGAGAAATGAGAGAACTCCTACAGTTGATAAACAACTTCACCAAAGTGGTTGGATACAAAATTAACTCAAACAAATCAGTAGCCTTCCTGTACTCAAAGCATAATTGGGGTGAGAAAGAAATTAGGGAAATGACACCCTTTACAATAGTCACAAATTATATGAAATATCTTGGTGTGATACTAATCAAGCAAGTGAAAGATCTGTATGACAAGAATTTTAAGTCTCTGAAGAAAGAAATTGAAGAAGACTTCGGAAGATGGAAAGATCTCATCCCACCTTCATGGATCAGCAGGATTAACATAGTAAAAATGGCCATCTTACCAAAAGCAATCTACAGATTCAATGCAACCCCCTTCAAAATTCCAACTCAATTCTTCACAGAGACAGACAGGACACTGTCCTTTAGGATTAATCCCATTCCCTTTGTTTTACATGCTGTGTGTTCATTTGCCTCAGTGGACCAGTGTCTTCAGAATGTGGGGACACAGTTGTATCTGGTATATACCACTGTGCGTGCTGTGCTGCAGAAAGTAATCTTAAGGGTTATATTCACATTATAAAACCCTCAGACTTTCCCCACTTCTGTGAGAATATTCTATAAAAATAGAAACAAAAAATAAAATAGAATTATATATATATTCAGAGAAATAATACTGATTTTTTTAAAAGTTGAGGGCTACTGCAAATAGTTTAAAGTATTTAGTTTTAATTATTTTTAACTAATGCAAGAGAATTTAACTATTTAGAATCTTTTCACATTCAATCAATCTAAAAATGTTAGCATAATGATTTAGTCACTGCTGTTTTTATGAAGAATAAAGGACATTTAATATTCAAGGTTCGGGATCAGAGGTATCTCTGAACATCTGTCTAATAAATCAATCCCTAAAGTGAGAAGACTCCTTTTATGGGCATTGTAGTAAGGCTTATGTATGTGAAGTGAGTGTTCAAAAGGGATGTAACCCCAAATATGATTGCAGAACTCAATGAATGGTCGTGAATCCTTGCTCTACTTCCCAGAGTGCCAGCCTTATTGCTGTATCTCTATTATAAAGTCAAGGAATCTAAGAAGTTGTTACTAACATGTAATCATGGTGCTATGGATGTCTTCAATATGATAATTGGAAAAAACATGCACCAGTATTTATTGATTATTGAACTAATTTAAAGTCATTACAAACCTTAAACAACGTTGTTTCTTACAGGCAATAATCAAAACCTTATCGTGGATGACGTTTTAGCAACGGCAATATTCAAGGTAAATTACAATATAAAATATTATTTTGGGGGAAGGCAGGTTGCCTTGTTACATTTTTTCCTGTTTCCAACTAGGATGGGAACAAGGCTTTTTACATATTTATACCAGCTCAAGCCTAAATTGCTCCTGAGGTACAATAGCCAATTGTGACAAATTACACTCAACTGTGTGACCACTTGCCACAGAGATAGAGTTAAATGGAATTTGTTCTTAGAAACTGCAGCCAGCGCTTAGGTCAGCCAAATAGCTCTCTACACTTTTGAATGGCCACAATGGATTTATTAAATTTTTACTGTATTTTTATGGACTATGTTCTCTGCAAATGCTTCCCGATGCATGCATCCTTATGTCAAGTACCGTCATAGTTTATACTCCAGAGAAGCTCATGCTCTGATGGAAAATTAATGGAGCCAAACCATGCTGCTCCCAGTTAAAATCTGGAGGGAGAGGCAATATCAAAACACAGCGACACCTTTACATGCATTTACATGTGAAATGGTTTCTGCGGAACTGGGGAATTAGGTCGCCCTGGAACATTCCCATTCCTACCTATGATAATTTATGCAATATTGAGATGCAGTGTAAAAATGGCACATCATCTTTTGCAAAGGAAAGATGAAAGAAGAGGGCTGGGAGGAGAAAGGAAGGGTAGGAGGAAGAGGAGAAGGAAGAAGAAGAAGAGGAGGAGGAGGAGGAGGAGGAGGAGGAGAAAGGAAGGGTAGGAGGAAGAGGAGAAGGAAGAAGGAAGAGGGAGAAGAAGAAGAAGAAGAGGAAAGAGAGTTTAGATATCTAGACTTTTTACATCTGCTAGTATAGATTAATGGCCTGGAAGGCAGCAAAGCTTGTCCAAGAACTCTACTCGCACAAGGTAAAATTGATACTTAAAGCTGTTCCCTTGAGGCAGAGGGTGGTTGGTTGGTTCACTTGAGAATAAGGCTAAATTTAAAGTCAATCCTTTACATTTCAGATGTGCTTTCCAGACTACCAGACCACGTCAGCACTATCCCGCGAGGGTGATTTCCAGCGCCAAAGGTGTAACCACTGCTCTGACATCATTCAAATTCTCTTCTGCTAGAGAGCAATCGATCACACATGCTCCTGTGAGAGGAGAGTGGAGAGGTGTCGGGGCAGGAAGGGTGTGAATACAAATTGGGGCCACCCAAAAGCTAGCATTAATGAACAATAAGTTCTATAGTGTTCTTAAAAGTACGTATCTTCCAGTCTTCAGAAGAAATACTTCTCTCTCTCTCTCTCTCTCTCTCTCTCTCTCTCTCTCTCTCTCTCACTCTCTGATAGTCTACCATTTGGTCTGGAGTGTCAGGGGGTTAGGGAATTTGGTAGTACTTGTGAAAGTCTTTGCTTGTAAATGTAAAATGGTTGGCTTTGAAGCTTACTCCTTTCGGCCTTAATGTTTTTGTATTTATTTATTTTTTGTTAATGATATTGGCATCTGAGAAACTTACTTCAGTGCTGGGCTCTGCCACCTGGTTTCTGGAGGGTAGGGAGGATGTCATAAGGATTACCAATACCCTTCTCTGGGTGTCCTGGAGAACGGATATCCTTACAGCATGCTGGAACCAAAGTCTGGTTATAAGCAAGTGTGTTGGAGGGACTTTGATCTACTACTTTTTCTTCTTGTCAGAAAATTTGGTCTCCATGTGGTAAATTTAGATGAGGTAAATTCAGAGCCAGATTTTAATTGATGATGATGATGATGATGATGATGATGATGATGATGATATAAATCCTCATCCAATTCTTATTAGCAAAGAAAGAGAAGCCACTCTCTGTTTTCCTTCCTGTTCATGCATATTTATCACCCAGACTGCATTCATGCTCTGCCTGTTCTCAGCTGAGAGCGTCTCCCTTTGAATAACATTGCTTCTTCATATAACCCTTTGATGTTTCTTACACTTTTAAAATTACCAGCAGATGTTTTGAACTCCACAATTAGTTTTGTTTATATATTTTATCACTTTATGACTGTGCTATTCAACTTGCTTTACTCTTTCTATTAGAATTTAATTGGCTTGCTTATAAATTGTTAAGATATAGTGTATCTTATAGAACATTTTATAAGTAAGAAAAATTTTACAGACTTATAACCATTAAAAATTCCAATATCTGAAGATAAACAGTGGCTTTGTATATTTTGTCCTTTTCTTATATATTGTATAAATATGCATGTGCACATGCACATTTGTTTCAGACTCTAAAGGTTCATACTACATAAAAAACTGTTTTGTATTTGCTATTTAAATTTGTATCATAAACATTTTCCTTTTGTTTTCAACTATAATAAATTCCATGCATTATAATTTTAATTTTTTGTTATTTGTTTGTTTTTATATGTTTTTGTTCTTTAGAGAGAGGATCTTGTACATGGTCCTGGTTGCTCTGGTACATTCTATGTAGACCAGGCTGGCCTTGAACTTGTGGCAATCTTCCTACTTCAAATTCTTAAGTGCCAGGGTCATAGGCTTGCACTATTAACCTTGCTTAGTATTTCTTAGAAATATGTTTTTATCACCATTTGGGGATTGTTAATTAAAGTAAATTTCTTAGGATCTAAATATTTCCATGCTTGATTCTTTGTTATTTAAAACAAATAAAATACCAAGCTAATCCACAGCCAACATGTATAAAATTAAAGAGAAGAGCACTTCACATTCTTGTTCCATCCTGAAAATTGTTTTTATAATTCATGATGAAAAAGTAATTTGTTAAAATGATTGCCTTTGCTCTTGCTCCCACTCTCTCCCCCATCTCTCTCCCAGTGCTCATGGCCTGGCTCTCCTCCTCCTCCTCCTCCTCCTCCTCCTCCTCCTCCTCCTCCTCCTCCTCCTCCTTCTCTTCCTTCTCTTCTTCCTCCTCTTCTTCCTCCTCCCTCTTTCTCTCTCTCTCTCTCTCTCTCTCTCTCTCTCTCTCTCTCTCTCTCTCTTTCACTCTCTCTGTCTTTCTCTGCCTCTACTAACCTCTCAACTCCCTTCCCCATGCCCCAAATAAACTGTATTCTATACTTAAAAAAAAGATAACCTTTAATTTGTATGAATACATTTTAATTAATATTTCCTCTTGGAATCCATACTAATAGTGAATAAAGTGAAAGAGCCACAAAAATTTCTATCATTTCAACAGTTTGTTGCTAAGAAAGCTATGATTTCATTCAGATGATTTGTGAGATGATTCATAAATATTAACCGTCAAGTATATAACTGAAGGATATAATTTCCCAGAGAATATTTAATGATTTATAAACTAAACTTATACTGTAATTGAATTTACAGATTTGTAGATTTTCACTAAAATAATTTTTATCTATTAAACTGATTAAAAAAGAACAAGTGCTTAGGTTGGAGAGGAAGCTAAGCAGGTCAATGCTCACTGTGCAAACAGGAGAAATGCGGTACAGATTGCTAGAACCCATGTTGAAAGAGGATATGTATTGTGTGTCTATAAACTAGGTGTGAGGGGATGGAGAGAGTTGAGCTCTGGAGACTCCTGTCCATCAGTCTTGTCAATAAGGGGCTGCAGACGCCCTGAGAGACCTGTTTTAAACTAATCAAGTAGAGAAGAATAGAGGAAGACACAGGCATTTACACAAATGTATTCACATGGCCGTGTACCCACACTCATCTGCTGCGTATACCCACATGAAGCAAGATGTGCACACTGTATACAAATGCACCCAACAGAAACAGCAAACAAAACACCCAAGAAGTGAGGTATACACACACACACACACACACACACACACACACACACACACACACACACCCCAACATGAGTGCTCTGATCCAAGACCTTTGAGGTCTGTTTGATCGGAACGCATGGAATGCAGCTGGCTGGAATGGAGATAAGCCTTTAGTTCACACTTTAATTCCTCTGGCTGGAATCATTTAGAATACACCTTAATCCCAAATAATAATGTCTAACTGAGGCACAGACGAGGGGATGAGTCACAGAAATATTGCACAATGAGTTAGAGACAGGATAAACACAACTCTCACGGGAACGGACAGGGATGAGTTAAGGTTTCAGGTGAGGACAGATGAGCCAGAAAATGAGAAGGAGCCAGATTAGAATAGATTGCCAGGGTTAGCAGAGCAATTCAGTGGGAAGCAGAGAGAAACCACTTTTAATCAGGCATCTTGGAGAAGACTTTGGGCCAAAACAGCTGAATTGAACAAGTAAGCAAGAGTCCTGAAGGAACTTGAGAGCAGGAGCTGATTCAGCAATAAGCCTCTGAGGTGACATTTGGAAAACAAAAGTTACTTTAACATTTGGCATTAAACATGGGGCTGAACTTACTCCTGATAATTCAGAATTGGTATCATTTTTACAACTGCAACAGACATTTCAAAATAAAAATTATCCATTATGTATCATCCATATTCAGTCTCTTATGGATTACTGGTCCATCGGCACAAGGACATAAAGAGATTGCCCAATTATTAATAGGAAATATGCTACAAGTCTCAGAATTTCACAAAACATCACATTAACAGCAAAAGGTTTAAAGATAATTTTTCCATTATATGAAAAAAACCAAAACCAACCAACCAAACAAACAAACAAAAAGTCCTACTTGTTCTTTATATAATCAAGTTCCATTACCTGCAGGAAGTAATCATAAGTGAATCCAAAGAAATTAAAGTTGGCAGATGGATGAATTTCACTTTGCAGAATTTGGGAAGCTAGAATTTGTATACCATAGCATTGATACATATTCAGGATTTCAATGGGCTTCTGATTTGTGTTCTGAAAAGGCCGATTCTGTAATTGCGTATTTAGTGGGAGTGATGGCTATCATGAGGGTGTCTTTACAAATTAAGACTGATAATACCTCTGCATATGTTTCCAGTAAAATGAAATAAAACATATTACAGGTAGACCATACAATCTAACAGGTTAAGCAGTTATAGAAAGATCTAATCAAACCTTGAAGGAGATATTAACAAACAGAAGTGGGGAATAAGAATTATGAGAAATTGACTGAATAAAGCATTATTAACTTTAAAAATTTCAAAAGCCAATGAGGCAGGAGCAACAGCTGCTAAAAGACCCTAGATTGTAGAAAAATAAAAACAGTAATCTGTAAACTTTACAGATGTCTTAACATCAGAATGGAAGCTAGGGAATATGTTACATGGAGAAAGAGATTTTTGTCTATATTTTCACAGGTGATGAAGGGCTATAGGTTTTAATGGACACAGATCTGATCTGAATAAGAGAAGCTTCCACAAGAAGGGCATGACTCAAGGAAGTAAGAGATGCAGAAAAGAGCAACGCATGAGATGCAGAATGCCGATACCAACGGCATGCAGACAGACAACAAACGAACTAAAGGACAGATCATTCATCAGACTGGTAGACCGGAAACATCATGACTTAAGAGAGCAAGGAGAGAGAGAGAGAGGGGGAGAGAGAGGGAGAGACAGAGAGAGAGACAGAGAGAGAGAGAGAGAGAGAGGAAGAAGGAGGAGGGGGAAGAGGAGGAGGAAGAGGAGGAGGAGGAAGAAGAGGAGGAGGAGGAGAGGAGGAGAGGAGGAGAGGAGGAGGAAGAGGAGGAGGAGGAAGAGGAGGTGGTGTCAGTTTTACAGAGACACATTGCAAGTGAAGACAAATGGAGGCAGAGGATGAGAAGAAGCCAGAAGATTAGTACAGACTGCCAGAATTAGAGTGAGGCCAGGCAAAGCCATTCGGTCAGAAGCCGAGAGAAGACGGTTTGAAGTAGTCAGCTTTGGGAGGAGTTTGATCCAGAACAGCTGAGTTGATCTAGTCAGCCAGAGTTCAGAAAGAACTAGAAATTGTGAGTTTATTAAGCAGAAAACCTCCAAGACTGTGTGTGTGTGTGTGTGTGTGTGTGTGTATGTATGTATGTATGTGTGTGTGTCTGTGTGTGTATGTATGCATGTATGTATGTATGTATGTATGTATGTATGTATGTGTGTGTCATTGTAAGACAAATACTTGATCATTGAAGACAAATGTAAGAATGGAATGTTTGAGTGGATATATTTTCCAGCCTTTGATAGTAAATGTAGGCTGCATTTTCCACAGATTTGCTTTGTGAAATAGTTTTCTTGAGACCATAGTCCCTAATCTGTTATTCTTATAAAACCAATCACAATTGAAAATCTCTCAATCAAATATCTTACAACATGTCCTTAGGATGTAGAAGAGACATTCTGCACATCTGCTGGTGAGTTTGACACTCTACCCTGCCATTTCCTCTCCTTTCCAGGTCCATCTCACCCATTAGGTGAGTTCCAGGTGAGGCACAGAGATGTACTTTTAAGCTCTTCCCATGCTGTGCTCCTGGGACCATCATTTCTTTTCCAGTCTGGGAGGGAATTTCTTCCTTTTTACAGTTTGAATTATGAATAATGATTTTTGGTAGTTATTAGAAATATTTAAGATTCTATCTCTGTATATTACATACATAGAAGCCCTTTTCAAACATCTAGACCAGGCGTTCTCAACCTTCCTAATGGTGCAAACTTTTAATAAAATTTCTCATGTTGTGGTGACCCCTAGTCATAAAATTATTTTTGTTTCTACTTCAGAACTGTAATTTTGCTACCTTTATGAATAGAAGTGTAAATATCTCATATGCAGATGGCCTTAGGTGACCACTGCGAAAAGGTCGTTCGACTCTTCCCCCACCAAAAGGATGGTTCTCACAGGCTGAGAACCATTGATCTACTTTCTTACATCCTTGTATACTTAGCAGCAATCGCCATCTCATTATCTAGTCACTATCACGTCTTTATTATTCATTTGGTAGTCAATCTGTTCATCTATGAACATTGCTCAATCTAATCCCCAGTGTGTTATCTATTCATCTGTCTATTCTTCCACGTTTCTTCGTCCATTCTGGGTGTGGACTTCTCTCTGGTTTCATCTCTTACTTTGGAGATCGATCACAGTGAATCTCCACTAAATAGTGACAGATGATAGAAGTCCCATGTTCAAGATATTAAATACCTAGTGAGGTGACTCTAGAGCATGAATGAATAGTTAAGTCCAGTTCCTGTTGAGACATAAACAGAACAACCATTCTAGCTCTGTGAGTCCATAAAACCTCAGCGTCCAGTAAAAGTTATAGTATCTTCACTTTTCCATGCGAGTTCAAGCCTACTTAGAGCATAGGAGCGCCATTTTTCATAGATAGAGGGGGAGCACACAGGGATGTACCAGACACCATCTCCAAAGGCTTCAGTAAATGGTGTTCTGATGGTAGTAATGCCTTTAAGCCTGAGCTTTCCTTGCACTTTCCAAATCACTTTGCTCTAAAGTCATTTTTCATGAAGGACCTGTAAGGGCAACACATGTAAGGTGAGGATCGGAGAGGGACTGCAACTTCCATCAGTACGGTGCCTACTGTGTGCTTATGACAAAGTTTAACCCTGAAGAAACGCTTTATTTCTCTTTTCTATAAAATGAGCAAAATAACGGAGCACAGCACTATTGGATGAATAATTATAAATGGAGGTCTTCAGGCCATGCCTGGTACGTGGGATTGGAAAACGGGTGGTGGCTATTACTATTGTAGCCACCACAGCTTTACCCCATTTGACTTCAGTCTGATTTTTGAAGTTGATTTGCAAGCTCTGGAAGGTAAGCCCCATAGTTCAGAGATTGTCTCCGTTTAGTCAGACTGCCACATTATTGTAGAAGCTCAGCATGCACTTGAAGCAATGAAACCTGTTAATTTTTTTCCTCTTCCTCCTTGCCTGCCCAATTATAATACATAAAAGCCCCATTTCCTTATAGCATGATATGCATACAGGGCTGTTGAAAGTGTTTGAAAAATAGTTTGGCTGCTAATGCCATGGAAATATAGAATGAATAGTTTTGATGATTACTTAATGTTTAGTGCTTAATTATGTGCCTAGTTTATATCTGTGCACATTTAGTCTTTCCTAATGGATGAGAGAATGCTTATGTCAATTACAATAGAGTGGTACCTGTTTGGATTACTCACATGTTGTATTTGTTTTCTCTGTGTCCCTTATATATTATACTTCAAAATGGAAAGTCCTTGGTATGGAAATATTGTATCTGTGTGATAAGATTGCGGTTTTTAATTCTGTGACACACTGTGACAAATCACCACAGAGAAAAGTTTTAGGAACCCACAACTTCTCCATTTGATTTCATAGTAAGTTTTTCAGTTATCAGCAATACTAATCGAAGCTCAGATAAAAGCAAAGAAACTTAAAACCAGGTTGCACAGTATGTACAGCGTCTGTCTTCTGAGCATGCCTGAAAGAAAAAGAGTTGTAAAGTTATGTGTGAATACATCAGCTTTTGCAAATTGAGTTATTTTATTCATCTTTAAAGTAAAGGGACTGTTGCAATTTACAGGGAATGAAGACAGACGTCAATCCAGGAGAAAGTTCATGCCTTTACATAGATGAGAAAGAGAATCTGCTAATTAGATATTTGACTCCCAAAGATGAGTCCATCTGATTTCCAGGATTGTGAGATCACCCAGACACCCATATTATTTCTTTACTAATTCCTTCAAAATGTCCTTTGGAAGCTGAAGAGGTTTCATCCTACATCTCCACACCAAATGTAAACCTTGAATTATTTGTCTTTGAATATCTACTTAGAGTCACACAAGCCAAATCTAATTTAAAAACTCATAATTAGACCTATCATCTAGTTCTGAAATATTGGTACTTAAAAGCATGCCATCTAAAAGCTCCTGAAGGATGAAGTGACACTTTTGACTGTAGAATGTTTAATGCCTGAGGGGACATCATTCTGTGAGAATACTTTCAGGTACATGACCATACATATAAGTAAACATTCTACTAAATGTTGGGTTAAAGTTTATTTGTGTGAAAAATATAGCGGCTAATATAATGTGGAAGCCTTTACCTTCTGCCCTTTGTCCTAGGCTCATGTTCTCTTTCCAAATGAGGTAGCCTAGAGGACTTGTTCTCTTTCTCCTACAAATTAACTTAGTATTTCTACTTAAGCAACTGTTTCCTCCTACTCGTGACTTCAGACACAAATTATACCTCTCTTGCCTTTGCTGTAGGATTTTGAGGAGGGAGTAAATGAAGAACATTCCTGCGCTTTCAAAATGCTGCACAAACTTGGTAAGTATTGTTAGCAGGAACCACATGGGCTCCCACAATCTGACTGTCCACCAAACATCTAGCATGGCCAAGAACCAGTCCTGCCCAAACTGCCCAAACTGCTACTGCTGCCAATACTGCTCTGACACTTGTCAGATTAAAACTCAGCCAGGTACCAGGGCTATGGAGGGATGAATAGCATTGGTTCTCAGATTTTAGGGGTTGGAAGTCCTATACTCAAGAACTTCCAAGCAGCATGCAATATGCTTTGAGAAAGTCAAATATAGCCCAAGACTAGTGTAGTCAGAGGCCCTGTGTTCTCTGTGTTGCTGCTGAAGCATCACATTCTATTTGAAAACTGTATTATAGTTGATGGAAGAAAGGATCTGTGACTCTGAGTCCATATGGGGTCATGGCAAGTCAATGTCCTATGGTCAGGTTGGGCTCTACCATCCAGCTTGTATGGTATTCTTACATGCTGGTCCAGTTAAGAGTTTGTAAGGTGCCCTTGGAGATCAGATCTCAGGGACCCCAGTGTGTTTACCAGTAACAAGTATATTTACAATAACAAAATTACATATTTGTCAGAATTAAATGTACCAGCAAGTCAACCCATTGGTTTTCTGTGAATGAACTATATATTCTAACTAACCTGTATTAAAGACACAGAAGTCCGGTATTTTACTTATAAGCTTTAGCCTAGATTGAGCAGATTCTATGCTATTCTCACCTGTATCCAAATCATATGCTAAAAAATTATTAACCACAGATCCTTTGTGTGTCTCCCAAAAATATTTATGTTAAATTCTTATTATTATTTTGTTTATTATGAGTTTTATATGCACTTTGGATATGACTGTTTGGCATATCTATGTTTGCAAATATTTTCTCTCATCCCATAGGTTGTGTATCAACATTTTGCTGATAATTCTTGTCCAGTAGAATAGTTTGCTTTTCTTCTTCTTTTTTTCTTTGGTGTGTTATCCAAACAAACCACTGGCAAGCCCAAGAGCGAGAAAAATGTCCTCATGTGTTCTCCAGGAAGTCCTGAAGTTTCAAACCTTACATTTAGGTCTTTAGTCATTTTGAGATGATTTTGTGCAGGATATAAGGGTCTAACTCCGTTTATGGAGTTAATTCTGAGAGAGATTTGCTTTCCTCTATCTAGATGCCTATGATCTCCCTTCGATTTGGAAGATTTTTGTATTCAATACTCTCCACTGAGTCCCAAGAATACAAACATCTTTATTAAATGCTTTCTCAGAGTCTCTGGAAGCTGCTTTTGCTTCTCTTCTTTTAATGCTTTGTTCCTTATTAATTTTGGCATATATCTATGGTTGCTGTGGAGACCTAGAAGGCTTATTGATACTTAAACAGGTAGCTTTTCAGAAGTCAAGTTGCCTAAGGACCATCCCAGTTTGTAGATCTCTCATCTTTTATAGGCTTCTATGACAGGAAATATGAGACAAGATGACATAGGTTGCTTGCAAAGCACTTTCTTTTTCACCATTTTCTGTGGCTTGGCTAAGAACATCAAAATTAAGATCATTTCCTGGCTAATGTATACACTCTTCCTTAAATCGCAGGGGATATAATAGGAGGGAGATAGAAAATGACAAATAGGGAGGATGAAGAGAATGGGAGAGGAGAGAAAATATACAATACTGGGTTAAGGGCAGAGGATAATCGCAGTTGTGAGTTGATAAAATTTTATCATTTTAACACTGGAACAATAACCAGTTCTGCCTCCTGGCAATTGTTTTATGGACAGACCTTTTCAGACCATGTCTATAAAAGACGCATCTTTGGGTGTCACCTTTCTGACAAACAACAGTCATTTTTATATTTGGTGACAGATTAAATGAGCCAGGCACTATCTTCAGGACTATATGAACTTATTTTATTAGTGTACTCAAATTCTCATAGCTGGCAATGTAGAGAGTTTAGACTACTCCCAGTCTCTCTTCCCTCAACACCTGCGTTCTTGTGCAATTTATTGAACTGTCTAAGCTTTGTTATATGATGTAAAGGAGACTCAATATTAAAGCAAGAAGTACTTAGATTTATGAACTAAACTGTAGTAATAGATGTGTGTAAAATTTATTTCATCGTTTAGATGTTTTACAGAGAATCTGAATGAGTTTAGAACATGGAGAGCCAAGCCCTTGGCATGTGTGGCTATTATTAAGAGCTTGCTCTTGTGAGAACTGCATACAGTGAAAGTTGGAATCCAAAATTCCTGTTATGGCTGATTTACGTAGATGCACTGATCTTACTTGTAGAGTGGAAATTTAATAAATATTCAGTAGCCAATAGAAATCCTCTAATCTCCTGATATCAGAGACAATTTTTCCTAATATATTTTCAACTGATTGATTATTGTGTTTGATCACTACAGTGTTTTATATGAGTTACAATAAACTCCAGTACCACAATGATGGATCATAGGGTGTGGTTGAAATAATCATTGGTTTCAGAGTCTTGCTTTTAAGAACATATCAAATGCTGGACCAGCTCCTTATAAGAATCTGGCAGAATTTTTACATTATGTAATGCATGCACAGAACAAATAATATAATGTCTTCTATGCCCTGGTCTCCAAGCAGAACTGAGTTCTGAACACGGTTGTAAGTATTCCTTTGAACTCTTTGTAAGTTCTTTCAGTTCAGTGTCCTTGGGGTCCATAACTATGGGTTTAGTTTTTTTTTTGCAGTGGACTTTTGTCTCAGATTTTCTTATTGTTTATGTTTCTGTGCTGGGACTTGTGTAAGGTGAGTTGGAAAAAGCTGTTCTATTCATTCTGCTTTTAAAATCTAATTTAAAATGACATCAGTTTCTATCTTTAAAATTGACTATGATAACCTGTTTACTAAACACCCATACTTGTTCTAGGAAGGATGGAAGGACTAAAAAATGGATAGCGGAAGAAACTGGATGCTGTTGTTTGAATACCCCCTGCTAAAACTCTTGTTGGCATTTAATTTCTGCTTTTGAAATTTTGTTTTGTTTTGGTTGTGAGACAGAGACCTACCATGAAACCCTGGTGGCTGAGATTTCAGGTAGTCATCGCTATGCCCAGCCTCCATTTCCAGGTTTTGAGGTAAGGGAAACAATCCAGCTATGGTAGGAGTTGTTACATTTTTTATCTATTTTTGGTAGTTAATAAAGATTAAATAGTGATATCCTAGTCTGATGGAACCATTACTTTATAAGAAGAGAAGGGACCTGAGCCAGGATGTTCTGCTTTTCTACGTGATGCCCTGCACTACCTTTGACTCTGAAGGTGGTGGCTACTAGCAAGGAGGACTTAACTACTTGAACTTCTCAGCCTTCAAAATCGTGAACAAATAAACCTCTAGAAAATTAACCTGTGGTATTTAGTTGTTACAACATTTCCACATAATTAAATACATTAAAACAGAAAGACATGATTAAATATTTGACATGATATCACAAATTAACTTCATCTTATCGGGTATTCTTCTGTTCCTGGACAAATATGTTAATATAGAACTTATGCAGCCAATTGGCCAAAACAAGAGAAGCAGCTGACATGCAGTGTCAGGATCATGTCCAACAATGGAATGTGGAAAGAGATTAAACTAGATTTAAAACTATAATGTAACAACTTCCAACAGAACAGCCTCAATTGGCTGGAGGTCACAATGTCTACTTATAATTTCAGGAAGCAGAAGTTACTGTGAGTTCCAGATCAGCTTAACATAAACAGCAATTTCTAGAGTGCCAGGAGTTACCTGGTGGGTCTCTCTCTGTCTCAAGAACCAAAATAAAACAAAATGTTAAAAATGGAGATTAAATTTCAACTATACACCACTGGAGCCCTTCTCATAGAGTAGATAGAACTGTCTGAGCATATACTTTACTCATAGTCTTTCATTTGCTCAGAGAGGACAATTATGTCATTAAATGTCATCAGAATTTAAGTTGCCTTTAAAACTAAGCAATGAAACTTTTATAGGTAGAAAAAATGTCTCTCAAGCAATTATTTTATAATCACTGTGTTTCCTGACTAATGTGTGCTTTCTGTGTACTATATGGACATGGTCTTTAGACAAAACCAGGCTTGACTACAATATGACAGTTGACTTTTGGTATTATTTTATATAATCCACTTATCTTATATGTTTAAATATAAGAAATATGCCCCCAAATTTAATAGTGTGGAAAGATTTGTTATTGACCATCTCCTCAGGTGCCTGAGTGGATGGCTGCAATTCTGTTGCTTTCATGATGAGAGAATTAGGCATAAAACAGCAACTCGAACTTCACAACCAGCCTACTGACAGGAGCAATGAGAACATCTGGGGTCAGCTTCACATTGCATCTAAACCTTTCCCATTTCTGCAATGTGTGTCTGAAGACACCAATCATTTCATAAGCAAATACACCAATTGAATGGGAGGATGGGAGTCATAGTACATCCCTAGCTAATGTTTATGTTCCCAGAGGATTTCAAAATATGCTATGTTTAGACAGAATCAGATATAAATGCAAAGCCAGGCTTTTCTAGGATGTAGACTAGGGAAAGTTGATATATTGATCATGTAAATTGGCAACATCTATTAATGTTTAAGATGTTGATAACCTATGGCCAATCAATTTTACATACAGGTATATGTCTATTATAAATGTGTAGAAATGAGTGTGTGTGTATGTATGTATGTATGTATGTATGTATGTATGTATGTATGTATGTATTTTTCACCTAATATCACCTGCTAGAATGTATATAGCAGCATATCTCTAATTTGGAAGCTCTCCTAATACCCATTAGCAGTAGAGTGGATAAATTCATTAGTGTATCTTCACACAGTGGACAAAACTATAAATGACTAAACCACAACTACAAAAAAGTATATAAATTCCAAGCATGATATTGAACGAAAGAAAGCAGGCATAGAAGAAAACATATTTTGTGACCCCTTTTATGTGAACATCAACAAAAAGGTAAGCTGTGTTGTTGGAAGTCAGGTTAATGTTTATCTTTGAGGAATAGCAACTGGAAAGTGTGAGGCTTCAAGCCAGCTCTGTCTACATGCTAGCCTAGTGTGCTAAGTTGTCATTGTCACAGTTCCCAGTATGTATACCACATTCTGATGTTAACAACATTGATGCCAGATGTTGATGTTAACAATGATAAAACATGTTTCTATACATATCATTGCGTGAGACAATTCATAGCTCTTAAAGACTAGCAACCATCCATCAGCACCAATACTTCTGAGACTTCTCAAACCTTGTGCACTGCAACAAGAGACGTTCTTTTGAAGACCAATCCCTTGATTGGGCAAGAACTTGAATACAAACCCAAGATTTGAACATTTTTATTTTCTGTCTTCATTATTTGGCTGTCATGGCCCCTTTAGATTTTATGGTGACTTAAAATGAGAAGACACTGGTTAATCTGTGAGTTAAGGATTTAGCATTTAATGGACCATGGAAACATGCATCAGTGGGAGGAGAGGCCCTTAGTCCTGTCAAGGCTTGATGCCCCAGTGTAGGGGATGTCAGGGTTGGGAGGTTGGAGAGAATGGGTGGGTGGGGGAACACCCTCATAGAAGCAGGGGCAGATAGTGGGTTTCTGGAGGGGAAACCAGGAAAAGGGATAACATTTGAAATGCAAATAAAAGGTACCCAATAAAAAACTGGAATAAGAACACACACACAGAAAGAGAGAGAGAGAGAGAGAGAGAGAGAGAGAGAGAGAGAGAGAGAGAGAGAGAGAGACAGAGAGAGAGAGAGAGAGAGAGAGAGAGAGAGAGAGAGAGAGAGAGAGAGAGAGAGAGAGAAAATGCTAGCAGTGCTCAACTTTTTGAGCCAGTGAAATGTAGGGTGTCATCTGGCCTCTAGCATCATCTCTCGGCTCAGTGGCCATCTTGTTGCTGGTCATTCACTAGGAAGTGGGGGTGCTCTTCAGTCAGACAGAGTATAGCAGAACAAAATACTAATTGTGGTCAAGTGGATGGAGTTTCTAACAATCAAGTTGGGACAAGTCAATCATCTGGCCAAGAGACTATCCTTAGGAGGGTGATCTCACCTCAGTGGGGGCAATAATTTTTCCTTTAATGAGATACTATACTTTTCTTCCTAGAATTTTTACCTTCAGCATAGTTCGGACAAGCCAGCATGCAGCTGGATCTGTTGACCCTGCTCTTCTGTGGTCTGACTCAGAAAGGTTCAACATTCTGGTCTTCTTTTTTCCTATCTCTTTTTTTCTGGATGCTAGACAAAACATGAGCATGTTTTTTTCTGATGTTTTGTGCTTCCTTGTTCTTTCTTTAGAGCTCTCCTTCCAAGCATATGGCTGCCTGTCAGCCATGCATCTGACCTCCATACAAGCTTAAGTGGTGTGGCTTTTCCCTTCTCCTCTTCAAGCAGCTGTCAATATGATTCTTTAGCTTGTCTGAATCATAGGCCTGAATAGGAGGTTTTTATTTTATATTCTAAACAACTTTTTTTTATTATGTTCTCAAATTATTTTATGAATGAGATGATGAGGGGACCCAAGCTTCCCCTGTAGAAAATACCAACGACCTCCTCAGAGTTCCAGGAACAAGGCTGTCCTCAGAAGACATCCCCTTTCTCCAAGTTGGAGCCAAGGAGAGGAGAATATGGCAGCTACCTGTGTATTGCCCTTGTGCACCATCACACTCAGCTGACAGGTGCATCAGGCTTCCCTACCAGCTAAGGACAAATGAGAATAACACTCACATAATGACCTTCAAGACAGCTTCTGTTTTAAATCTATTAACTTACATACTTCTCAAAACAGCCCTATCATTATTGTATATTATTATACAAATGCAGTAGCTACAGAAATAGGGCACAGGAAGTTCTCTAGGGCTTCTATGCCTCTGACAACTCTATGAAGGTTTTCCAGATTGTGACCGCAGCGTGCAAGCCCTTTATCATCTGTTCCCATAGTGTATAAGGATGGTTGAGCATGGTGGAGCTTCACTCACATCATGCTACATTGTATAGCAAATGAGATTTCCCAATATTAACCTCCTGATTTTGGTATTGTTGATGCTGTTAAGTATAGGGTAACCGTTATGGTGAAAAAAAATAAAGACTTCATGTAACCATTTTCTCATTCTGCAGGGAGATTTGTATAGCCATGAGATGAATATTTTGTAAATGACCCTTCTAGCCTTGCTTCTGTGTACTCTCCCATGGACGTCTTTATACAATTGGTAGGTGCTTTGACCTTGGCTGTTCAGTTTCTGTGTCTTCCCTATCCTTACTTTCTACCTGTCAGGCAGCTTTTTTCCCCCCAAGTGTGAATACTTGATCTATAATTGACTCACTCCTAGACATTATGATATTTGTTGTTGAGATGGTGAGGCTTAGCCTTTGAAATTATTTATGTGATTTTATTCTAAACTGTCCTGGTGATTCCACTGTGCAGGCATCGTGGGAAATTGATGGTATAGAATGACATATGTCTTGTGATGTTCCTGGCCAGCCTGTGTTAATTATGAGTTATGCTGAGTCCCAGTCACCTGATGGAGTAGAGGGCACATGGAGCCAGCAGCTACTCCACATATGCTCACTGCTAAGAGTCACCACAAGTGAAGGTTGTGTTTTAGCTGCTCAGAATATTCAGAGCCTAGACATGACCAACCTAGATGAGACCAGAGAGTACAGTTCGTTCCCTGAGACAGCATAGTCTAGAACTAGCAGAAGCATATTTTCCTAAAAATAATATGAAATGAAGTGCTGTCACACTGTAACACAATCAATTCTCTATGTTATAAAATAAACAAGTCCCTTGTTAGGACCTGTGTACCCTGAATTACAGATAAGTCGCATGGTTTATAAAAGAATTGGGTTATATGCATAAGAACATAGAAAGAAACTTTAAAGTAATTGCTTATAAATCATCATTTTTTTGGTAAAGTGTGTTTATTTGGCAGTTAAAACAAAATGTCATGCATTGGATAGCTTAAAATAGCAGAAATTTGTTTGTTTCCATTTTTAGGGCTGGGAAGCCCAACATCAACATGGATTTAGTGTCTAAGGAGAAGCTGTTTTCTAGCTCATTTATAGTGCTGTCTCAGTGTGGGCTTACATGGTAGGAGCACTGCAGATAAAAACCTTGGGGATCTTCCCATGTGAATGTGGGAGAAGGGATAAAAATTCCAGTGTGGCAGAGTCACACTTTTTCCTTTGCTGTATGAAATGTACTGTATAATATACATCGATAGTACTGTGGTTCACATCCATTCATATGTTCACCACAGGGTAGGTTCCCCTTTTATGTCATTCTGAAGAAGGGTACAGATTTGGCTATTTTGCAGTATGATCTATGCTTTAGCCAGTTCTTTTGAAAGCCAACTATATTTAAGAGCCAACTATATTTGAGAGCTTAAAATTCTTTCCTCAATGCAACCAATTATGGAAGGTTAAGTAAACTGGTGGAAATATACAGTGATACCATATCTTGAGTTTGAATTACTAGCTCTTGAAGTAATGAGTTAAGTGAGAACTTTTTCCTAAAGCTAGATAGAAACTGTTTGGTCTATAATAAAATCAGTGTGTGTGTGTGTGTGTGTGTGTGTGTGTGTGTGTGTGTGTGTTGCTTTTCTTTATTGCAGAGGTTCTGTTATTATTCAAGTCAAGAGAGATAAAGATCCAGATGTGGTCTACTTTATTGATAAAATCCTACAGCTGTGATAAAGCCTGGGGATGTGGAAATAAAAGGAGAAACAGAAATAATGAGGGTTGCCAGGTAGGCATTGTCTTGTAGGGGCTCATTCCCACACTGAGAGCCTCAGAAAATTAAGAGAAAAGAAACACAGAAACATCACAGCTATCTCTGGCTTGGAACAATGACTTGTTTTTAAAGCAAAGCATGCTCTGTGTTCAGGAACACATCTTTGATGTATGTAATAGAGATTTGGATGGAAAATAATGAAAATATACCAAAAATAGTTCTATCATTAGCGCTACAAACCATGTATAGTCCTTTGTTTGAGTATAACAGCAGGTTATGTGTTTTGACAACATGATTCAAACAGAAATCTGTGTTTGGCAAAAGTTTCTACTACAATTAACTGAACTTAAGAAGGAACATGGAGCAAAGGAAAAGGCCTTCAGCAGGGTGCAATTTGTGACGCCAGAACTAATGTAAAGAAGAACCATTACACTGGGAGATAACTGATACTCAGGCTGCAGTTAGGTACAGAGAGGGGCTGTCATGGAATACGATAAGAGCTAAACAGATTCTGGGAGCATTTCAGCTCTAATTGGCTGAATTACATAAAGCCAACAGGTGAACAGGAGTCAGATCCAAACCAGTGGGTCTGTTTTGAAGAGGAGTTCAGGAGGGCAGTGTCTCAGGAGGCAAGGTCTCAGGAGCATTAGTGTTCCTCTCTGGAACCTATGTAGGGCATATTCACAATTTTGCTAATATAAAGTTGAATAATTCCTGTTGTCTGAGCAGCTGTGGGCTGAGAGTTTTCTCTTTACTGATGACCAGAGCTTGCTTTCATATCCTTGTCTGTCTGTTTCCCTTTGTTTATAATTGCTGACATGATTCTTACAAGATGACCGGAGTATTTAAAAACAACAGAGTAGAACATTCTGCTTAGTAACTTGAGTATTTGGGAAGAATGGATCTAAATCCAAATTGCTAGATCAAATTATTTTTTTAATTATTTTTTGAAGATTTCTTTTTTATGATTTATTTTTAATTTATGTGCATTGATGTTTTGCTTGCATGTGTGTCTGTGTAGGCATGTCAGATCCTCTGGAGCTAGAATTACAGACAGTTGTCAACAGTCATGTGGGTGCTGGGAATTGAACCAGGTGCTCTTTTTTTTTTTTTGTTCTTTTTTTTTTTTTTTCGGAGCTGGGGACCGAACCCAGGGCCTTGCGCTTCCTAGGTAAGCGCTCTACCACTGAGCTAAATCCCCAGCCCCGAGGTGCTCTTAACTGGTGGGTCATCTCTCCAGTACCCTCAAAGATCTTAAAATCCATCATGCAAGCCCCACTTGAGTGGTGTGGGAACAGAATTAGAAAAGTTACATGCTTTGTGCATATGAAATCAAACAATCTCAAAAAATTATACCTGGAGTACTTTGTAATTTATGATTAATAAAAGAAAGAACAGGGTTTTAAGATTGTTAGTTTAAGATTAAATTAAGTTAGTTTCAATAGAAACTGAAACTCATGATTATGTCAAATAAATACCACTTTCCTTTTGTTATGTTTTATAGATCATCAAAATTTACATTCATGGGACATTGTTATCCCAGACAATTAAAATACCACGAAGGCCAAAGCATGGTCAACACTCAGTCCATGAAAACAAAGGACTAAGGAGGTTTTTCTTGTTTCCTTCCTTCCTTCCTCCCTCCCTCCCTCCCTCCCTCCCTCCCTCCCTCCCTCTCTCTCTCTCTCTCTCTCTTTCTTTCAAAATTTATTTTATTTTTAATCATGTGTGTCTGCGAGAGTATATACCACACACTCTATGTCTGCAGAGGCCAAGCTGGAGTCACAGGAGATTGTGAGCCCCAGTTGGGGATTAGGAATCAAACTTGAGTTCTTTAGAAGAGTAATATATGATTTTGAGTGCTGAGCCATCTCTCCAGCCCTGACTAAGGAGTTTTTCTGGACTAGAGTGGAGGGAACTCTGCTAACTGATCTTATACAAATGAGAATAAACTTCTTTAGATGTTTGTGACTGAAGGTACCTTCCAAAGGTTTGTACTTCCCACAAGAATAAGGTAACATCAGGAACTAAAGTATGCCTCCTTGTTGGCTCCCAAGCACCCTGAGGAATCATTTGCTCAATTTAGAAAAAAAAAAGCCAACAATAAGATTCTTGGCCATGTGCAGAAAAAGAACTTATTAATGAAAAGAATATGCAAGCTTGAGAAATAAGTGAGGGCTTCTCAGAGAGAAGTGGTGTAAGTTTGTGTTGACACATGGGCCATGTTTGTTTTTCTCAAGTTACATTGCAATGTGTTTGCTAAGGATTTTCTTCCTTCCTACCTACCTTCCTTCCTTCCTTTTTTCTTTATTTCCTCTTTCTTTGATAAATGAGATTATAGAGGAGCCTTAAAGGCATTTTGGGTGGGGTTACAATAATAAAGAAGACCTGAAGCAAAGGTTAATGGTGTTGGAACACTCAATTCTCAGCTGTCAATGCTTCCACCAGATGCCAGGGTAACGGTTTCTTATCCGTCCTACGCTCACTCAGTGCTCCTTGTCCTCTCCTGCCTCTACTTCACTTCAACAAAATAAAGGCTATTATTTCTTGAGGTTTTCCAAAGCATCATGAGGGTGGGGCAGTTGCGCAGAGCACACTCATGCTTCATGTTTAGGAGAATTGAGAGCGAACACGGCATATCCATCATTTAACCAAAGAGTTGCCTCTTTGCTTCATGCCCTGACCATTTCTTCTCCCAGGCCTTTTTTTTTTATAGGCTGTTGTTATTTTTTTTTCTGACAGTGGGTGATTCCTGACAATCTCTTTAATTTCTCTTTATTGGTGTGTTTTTAATGAACTATTCTCATTGTATTAGCTGACCAAATTATTTGTAATATTTAAATACATTGTTATCTTTCTTTGCCTTGGTTTCATATTTACTAACAAACTAGCCTGTGCTACATGGAAAATACATGTTTTATTCATTCTAGCTATCAACAGACTTTATGTGCTTTGATAGTCTGTACCAGTAATGGCAACGGTACTCTTTATTTACCTGATTCTTACATGCACTGTCTAACAAGGCAAATTCTGTTTCCAAGTCTTTCCCCATCCCTTCCTCCTCCTCTTCCTCTTCCTCTTCCTCTTCCTCTTCTTCCTCTTCTTCTTCTTCTTCTTCTTCTTCTTCTTCTTCTTCTTCTTCTTCTTCTTCTTCTTCTTCTTCTTCTTCTTCTTCTTCTTCTTCTTTCTCTTTCTCTCTCCCTCCCTCTATCCCTTCCTCCCTCTCTCTCTTTCTCTCTGTCTCTCTGTCTCTGTCTTTATCTCTCTCTCTCTCTCTCTCTCTCTCTCTCTCTCTCTCTCTCTCTCTCTCTCTCAGAATTACTGCTGCTTAGCGGGCCTGGACCCCTCATTATTTAAGGTATGTGCTGAAGGGACATTTTTACTTGCTGAAATTCAGAAAGGGTGCACAAACTTATGTGCTCCCGGTGGAGAGGAATCTGAGCAATACTTTTGCCTCCTCATGCCTTCCTGAGGCCTAGAAGAAGGTAATCACAAGACATTCATTTGGGTATCTTGCTCCCAGAGACTCTACTGGAACTGAATCTTAAGACAAACTCTGTCATTCTGATGCTCCTGAGTCTGGTAGCACAGCTGGCTGAGTTTCCCTCCTTATTCTTACCCAGGAGTAATATTAGATATGTTGGGAACAAAATCTGGCTATACTTCCTACAACTCCAGTAATTGCCAAGGATATCCTGGGAATGCCGAAGTATTGGTGGCAGTTAACTTCAGACACACGAAAGAAATACACACATAAACTTCTAAGAGTGGCAAGATGATCAATAATTTTAACTTTCTCTTTTCCCTATACCCGTGCTTTTTGTATTTAATATCTACTATTTTTATTATTTATTTATTTATTTATTTATTTATTTATTTATTTATACACTCCAGATTTTATCCCCCTCCTGGTCATTTCCTATAACTAATTTAAAGTATTAAAAGTATTTGAAATATATTATTCTATAAAAGCACTGAAATAGTTTTAGAGACATTAATATATTCTTTGTTTTGTAACAAAAACTGATCAGAATACAGTGTCCTGATTAGTCAAACATAGTCCCTTTAATAGAAATACTTGTGGTCAGCTTTATCAACAACTGCTAACAACCAGGTAGTGTGCAGGCTGTTGTTGCAGAATTTCACACAGAGTTGCTGCTGGCTGCTTTCAGGGGAACTGCTGCTGTAGATGGGTGCCCACTTGTTCTGCTGTGATATTGCTGATGACTTCTTGACTGTGGGATGCCTTGGAGCCATTAACACCGAGGTTCTCGCCATTGTGGTTTGCAATGTTCTTTTTTTGGCAACAATAGCTGGGTTTTCAGTCTCTCAGAAGCCCACTGTGCACAAATTGAATCTTACAACTGCAGGGAACTCTGCAGCAGTCTATATTAAAAACCTTAATGATGAAATGACAGAGAGATTTGTCTTTTTGTGTGGTCACATTTTAGGAATTCAAGAAGGACATTTCCAATTTAACAAGATGCAAAGTTAAGTCTTATTAATTCTATTGTTAAGAAATATCAGGTGATATTATTTTCTACTCTATGCAGGGAATGTGAGATATCTTCTTTATATTCAATTCATTCATGCCATGTATTATGGTCTTTAATGATATTAGACAGTTTGGTTGTAGAATGTAAAAATATCAATATCTTCATACTGAATTTATCCTTGTACCAAGCCTTGTTGTAAACAATGGTTTGGGTTTAAGAAAAGATAGATGAAGTACTTGATCCTCCAGAAATTAATGAGTTAATTAAAATGTATACTCATAGTCTTAGTCACTATCCTAGAGATATGTTAGAAGTGCTGTTAACTACACATACAAAATGAGAAGGCTAATATAGATAGCTACCTGATTGTGAGTGTCATGGACAGAATGACTGATTTTGTCTAAATTATACACCCATATCCAGTAGTGTCTTGCTCACAGTAAAATAGGTAATAAACAAGCATCTTTTTTAAAGACTAAGACTCTAGGCTTCTTTGTACATGATGCTGTAATGTAGGACAGAATATAGATTAGTGATGTCGTATAATAGTGGACCCTTTTACAGTAATTCTACAAATTGCTTTATTTTTTTGCCCAACACCATTAATGTATGATATTTGAGACACATTACTGCAAGCATATGGGGAGCATATAAATAGAGAAAGTCATGCCTGGATAAAAGCCTAATGGGAAGAAAAGGGAAGAAGTCTTATTGTAGACAAAGCAATGCTCTTTGGAATCAGAAATGTCTTGGCTCACATCTTTTTCCGGCTCCTTCAACCTAGAGTTATTCAGCACTGAGCTTCAGTTCACTCATTTGCATCAAAACAAAGACACAACATCATTATCAACCTTAATGAATTGCTTCAAGAAATAAATGAATTCTTTATTCAAAGAAAATGTTGTAGAACATAAGAAAAGTTTAGTAAACAGTAGTCATTTATATACTGTTCAAGAATTCCTCCGATGTATTGGTGAGAATTTAAGCCAAGCAAGTCCAAGAAGGTTGGACATTTGATATAAATTAATATACATTTAAAAATATGATAGGAAATAAGAAACATTATGGGATGTAGAAGAAGATACATGCACAGAATGGAACTAGGTTCTTGGGAGGAGAGAGGGCCGCATAAGAGAGAAACATATTGCTATTTTGAGGCAAATACTTAAGACTTTATATTTGGTTGTGAGCCTAGCCTTTAACGACTGAGCCATCTCTCCAACCCATACTTAAGACTTTAAACCAACCTGGAATTCTATCTACAAGTTCCTCTTCTCAATAATGGTATCTGTGTGTTGTTTTCAACATGAATTTGACTTATTCAATACAAATAGACTGTCATGTACACAGACTTCCATGTGTAATTGTATCCTATTGGGGAAGCAGAACTCAAAATACACATGGTTTTGCCAGGCTCCTGGGAACAAGTGCATCCAGAGTGGGAAAGATGCACATGCCACCATCACTCACAAGGCAATAGGTGTGGTAACTGGTTCTCTTTCTTCTCTAGATGAGTAACCTGACTCTTACAATCAAACGACAGTAGAAAGGTCATGACATTCATTATGTGCTAGTCATGGGAATGCTTTAAAATAGCAGTCCTGGAGGTCATAGTGTTGTTGCCCTTGAAGTCCCTTTCTTTTTTGGGAGTACAGCAGAGTCCTGTAGAATCTCATACTTGTTGAAAGCATTGGGGGCAGGGGTCATGAAAAGAAGATAAACTCCACATGCTCGTCAGAAAACAAGTATGCTAGGTTAATTATTATAGCAGCCATTTTTTTACCCTGTAGAGGATATCTTATTGGTGCAGTCATCATTCTACCAGGATATACATTTTGATATTGAATTTTGTGTACCTTTCATATATGAAGGATGGTATATAGGCTGCACGTATTTATACTTAAATAGATGATGTGCTCTTAATTTTGCCCATAAGATTTTGGGATATATAGATATTAAAAATTTAATATTCTTTAATACTCTGGTACTTTCATTTATGGCCTATGCCTGTGGTGTCATGTTTAGAAAAGCTTTTCATTTTCTCTGTGTACTTAAGAGCTCATCTGCATTATCTTCAGACAGTTCATTAAAGAGAATGGGGTAGTTTTTCATTTCAGGTTGCTATCTATCACTCCTTTAAACTTCATGCAATTTACTACCCATAGGCCCTGCATTTCTGCTCTGCTACCCATAAACACTGAGGTGTTGTCAAGTTTGTGGAATGTTAATTTTGCAGGTGAAAAGAACAGGTTTGAAATATCTATGTGTGCTGCTTACGCCGACTGCTTTAATGAGTTCTCTATGCAAATATTTTCCTTTTGATCATCTAGACTTTTTAAAAAGACAATCATTTTATTTGAGCCACCTTTAAAATGTCCATCCTTTTGTTACTGGAGCTCTGGCTATTTTCAAGTATAGTGTATGGATAAATGGGGAAGAGTGAATTTATTAAGCATTTTGACAAGAACTGGGGAGACAGATATTCTCCATCTACCTTTGTCTTGCATATTGCATTGGTTATTTAATAGTTAAATTAGTTAAACATGAAATTCGAGCTATGAGACACACACATGTAGATTTAGATGTTGGTTCAAGTTTCCAGAAGAAATTTTCTCCTTGTATATGGGCTAGGACTTTTGGAGATGGATTTTCATTTCCAAGATGCTAGTTAAATGGAATCCCAGTTACCATGGTTCCTCCCCTTGCCAGTGGGTATATTTTATATTATTAAGAAGGCAGGCCTTTGGAGAGTGCTTCATATCTGAAGGAGGTTGGATGCTTCCCATGCTTGATATGCAATGTCTGTTAATTATATTTTTGTTTTTCCTACTATATTTACTCTAGCCTACTCATTTACAACACAGTTATCCAGGAACTGAATTTCTTTTGCCCACACTTCTATCATTTCTTTTTACAATTTTCCTGTCTTTGCTACTTTTATTGATGTTAGAGATGCCTTTTTCATACTTTTTTTACATTATCTATCGCAATTCAAATTTCTGAAATGAAAACTTGACATATTTTAGGGTGAAACACAGCATTTGTTTTGTTGTTGTTCTTGGTTTGTTTGTTTTTTTAATTTTGGTTCCCACTTCAAAGGTACCATCCATTCTGTGAGGAAATCAAGGCGGCGGGAGTTTGAACGAGTTGGGTCACCTCACATTCATCACCAGAAAGAAGAGAATGATGAGTGATTGTGTTCAACTGTTTCTTAAAATGTTTCTTTGAAAATATCTTTTTCCTATTTTTCATATAGCATGTTCTTATCCCCGCTTCCCACCCCTCATCTCCTCCTAGATCCTCCCTACCTCCCGTCCCACCTAATTCCATGTCTACTTTTTCACTCTCTTTAGAAAACAAACAGGACAACAAATAAGCATGAGTGGAATAAACTAAACAATGAAAAGGAAAAAAGAAAAACAAAAGCCAAACCACAGAAAAATCAGGAGAAATATAGATGCAGAAACATACAGACACACGCACAGACTCACAGACACACACATGCCAACATACATAGACGCAGACAGAGAAACATTCACAGACACACACTCATAGCCTTCCAACAACATATACCCATACAGATGAAAACACTCAAAAAGTAAACAAACACCTTAAAAACATAAAATTGGTAACCACAATAGATAAAGAAATGACAAGATTTTTCAAAAGGACCCAAAAGATTATGAGACAAAAAAAAAAAAAAAACCTACCAACCAACCAGCAAATAAACCCATTCTAAAACAAACACCTTCAAAAGTACCATTGAGTTTGTTAGTGTCAGTCATCTACTGTGGAGCATGGGTCCTACCCTTAAGTCTTGTTTGTATGCCCAGTGAGGCTTGGTTAGAGAAGATTTCCTTTATGAGGGGTTGTCAGTTGGAGATAGCTTCTTGGTTAGGATGCGGATCCTGTCCATTTCCCTTCTCAGTGCTGGGACCCCTCTGGCTTGGCCCTGTACAGACTGCACGGCCTCTGTGAGTGCATGTGTGTGCCAGGCTTGTTTTGTGTGGAAGGCCCTACTTCCTTCATAGTCTACATTTACACTGGCTCTTCTGAGCTTTCCAGCTCTTTCTGTGTACAGTGAGAGAAGGGGATTGATAGAGATCTCTCATTTATAATCGAATACTCCCAGGTCTCTCACTCACTGTATTGTTCAGCTGTAGGTGTCTGTATCTGTTCCCATCTACTGGAGGAGGAAGCTTCTCTGATGATGGCTGAGTAAGATATGGATCCACAAGTATAGCAGAATGTCGTTAGGAGTCATTTAATTGCTATGCTTCTTTAGGGGAACCATAGTCTTTGGTTTCCCCTAGGGTGAAAAATGGTTTGACATTTTCCAAATGAATTTTGTCTTTTAGTATTATTCTTTACTAATTTAAAAATAAGGTTTTGTTTTTCTCACCAAAGGTCTATTATACTATAATACTATTATACTATTAAGCTATTCATTAAGAGGAGTTAAGTCCTGTGATATTATGGAGGACAGTTCGGCTAAAATAAATGTCATAGTGAAAAGAATAGAAGGTTCATCCATTGCAATGATGGTCAATTTATTGTAATTACCAGTTAACAAGGTGAAATCTGTTCTCAGCCTTCTTGTCGCCATGGGTACCTGACACTTCCTATTAGATATCATGCTGATTGTTGGATTTATCCTCATAGTGACAGTGTCAATGAACATCTGTTGAATGTGACTCTTTCAGACTCAGAACTAATCAGTACCTGATCATCTTGCCAGGGAAATGGCATTTATTTGGGAATGATATAGAGACACTTAGATTTCCTTCCTTGTATCATCTACATAACAATTAAATTTATTATTTTTTTTGCTTACCAATAACTTTGCCTCCTGTATTTTAAGATACTATTCCATTTTTATACTTATTGATCTATCTTGTTATATGGAGCTGTCAGGGTTAAAAGAAGGAAGGAGCAACAGTTGAAAGTGCAGGGGCTCAGGGCTGAGTTGTAAACGACACTGCTGATTTCCAGTCTGCATGCAGACGGCTTTCTTTTCTTAATTTTAAAAATCATATTTTTGTGTGTGTGTATGTACATACATTTGTGCATGTGTGTGATAAGGCATACATGTGGTTGTACATGTTGTTATTCTAGCCCTGGTCTCAAACTCAGGTCACCAGAATTAGTGGCAATGCCTTTGTCCTATGAGCCGACTTGTTAGCACAAACATATTTCTCCACTGTGGAAATTGCATAACCATGTCTCTGAGAAGTGAGCAAACACAAAAGGCAAGCAGATGTAAGTTTTTTCACTTCACTTTCTGACTCTAGTTGAGTCTCAGGAAGAAGTCATCTGTAGTAGAGCAGTCAATAATCTTCCATATTCCTGAAACTTGTCTAATATCCCTAGATATTTCATTCATAAGTTAATAATATCAGTAGAAATTTGTGTTAAGTGATTTGTGGATTAAGGCTGGGTATAAATTATCTCTAAACCATAGAAACAAAGAACACATTATTTTGATGCAACCCAGTGTTTTGGGTTGGTCAACAAAGATACACAATGGGGTTCGTGTTTCTCAACAATAAGAACTTCTTGTGATGGGCCCACAGGGACAATCTCTTGGACCTTCTTGCTAGGACTTTTGGCCAAGTAGGACATTGTATCTTTAGTAACTCTTTTCTGTGCCATAAATAAATGCAGGGAATCTCTGCATGCTGGGTTTCAAATAAAAATAACCCAACTCTCGGGCTTCGAACCAAATTGTTCCTTGTGTCTGCCTTGCTTTCTTTGAAGGAATGTGGACACGTGTAGTCCCACTTGTTACCCCATTTACGTTCTTTTCCTTGGCTTTGTTCATCTCAGTGGATAATGGGTTGGATTGAAATAACAGGTGTGGGTGGGTATTAATCACTTGCCTTCTGGAGTCCTGGAGGGAATTCTATTTCTCAGGGTAACTACAAAATAGGAGAATCCTCTATCAAACTCCCTAGGTTTGGGTATGGAAGAAATGCTATTCCCAAGAGGGACTTAGAGCTGTTGCAAGATGTGCTGTTCCTCAGAGGGTTTTCCTTTTTCCATATCATGCTCTCAATTTGTGCAATAATCAATCCACTCTGCTTTCTGCCTTGCCCTATAACACATGCACACGCATGCGTGCGCGTACACACACACACACACACACACACACACACACACACACACACACAAAGAGAGAGAGAGAGAGAGAGAGAGAGAGAGAGAGAGAGAGAGAGAGAGAGAGAGAGCTTTTACCATTCTCTTGTAATCATCTCTGTAGTATGTGCATTTGGAAGCCATGATCAACATTCTGCACTATTTTGCTATTGCCGAGCTCTTGGATATTAACTCATAAATGCCTAGAGTATCCTGGCTGCTTGAAAATTTTTGTTCGTTTTGTTTTCTATCATAGAGCTTTGGATAATGTCAACTGGTTTGTACTACTGACGTGGTATCTAGTTGAACTTTTGGACCACACAGCCTCAGGTTTTCTTTCACATATATCTTTATAATGATCTCCAAATAAAACTCCAGAACCATGGGGGTTGCAACTACTTCACATGGTTCGTGAATATTGTTACAGTGTCAATTAAACACTCTTCCTAGGGCTTGTTTCTCTGAGACACGGTCAGCCATGCCATTTCAATTGCCGATCTTAACCTGCACTGCTGTGCTACACTAAGCTCTATCCATCCTATCTCATGGCAGGCTGGGCTCGGACCACCTGGCTTTCACACTGTTTCAGGCCTAATTTAGCTTCCCTTCTATTCCCTATATTGGGCTTAGAGAATTGGGCTTTTTGCAACTGTTTCAGATCACACTAAGCCACAGGACCCTCAATGTTTTCAGAATTTTTAAGTACGCCCTGACTTGTGCTTTTACCTGTTTGGCTTTAGCCCAGGAGGCAGAACAAGGGCCAGATTCCTCTCCTTTCATTCCCTCTCATATGCTCCTGACCTCAGCGAAGGGACAAGGAACGTGACTTTTTCACCTGTTTTAACCAAATAATGTTTTCGGCACAAATGTTGTACCCTGGAACCTTTGAAACTAAGTCTCTTTTGGATTCCACAAACAAACGTCTCAGCCAAGAGTGTCAAAGGCCTCTGATCTTCCTTGACACAGGTCGCTCCCTGAGGCCGATAGCAGAAAACATCCTAGTTGCTACCTGCATCCAGGCGCCACAGGAGACACAGAATGCTTTCCTCAAAGCGGTTGATAGCCAGCTTGTTGATGGAAAGTGCTCATTAAAAAAGTCACACATTGGCTCTCACTGTTCCAAATAATGCTGTGAGGGAAGCTCTGAGAACACCTTTGTCTTATAAATGAGGGAAATAGCTCACAGGAAGAGTGATTTGCTGATGGGCAGACAGCTAAGAAGGGAAACAACAGAATTTCAAACCAATAGCTGACTTGGTCAGATTCACTCTTCTTGGTTTTACTGCTGAGAGGTGAATCTCTTAGAGAGGAGGAAGGGATGCTGATCAAATGCGGAATCAGGTGATGCAGTCAGTAGGTGACTAGAATGGGCGGCAGATGTCCTGGATGGGTAGGGTGTGTGTGTGTGTGTGTGTGTGTGTGTGTGTGTGTGTGTGTGTGATGTGTCATTCTGACATGCAGATTAAGACAAAGAGAAAAGAGACATGCTTTTTAAATCATGTACTTTAATCTACAGCAACTCCGATTTCTGGTAAAACTAGTACACAAATACTTCATAGTTAAACAAAAGACTATAATTAAAAAAGAAACAAAGTCTTAATTTGATCAAATTAGCAGAAACAGTTTTTGTTAGTAAAATTCTGAATGTTTCAATGGTGAAATGAGCTGTATTAACATTGTCTGTTATCCCTTCGCACTGCCCTGGCATAAATACAGTTTCTTTAAAAATATTTTCTATAAGAAATAATTGTATTGTTAATAATGAAGGAGGCTCTGAAGGCCTGAGAATGAAGGAAGTGTTTATAATAGTGAAAAACAAGTGTATGATGGGTAAGAGAGTGACTTTATTCTTCTGTCATTGGCAAGATCTATCAGAGACATTCAGCATGTGTTTCAGAAAATCTGGGGGAATAGAAAATCATTCTACAGAGACAGAAGAACCATTACTATATAAGCTTTAATTACATAGATGAAGAGATTTCTCAAGAAGATGTGTTCCTGTCAGAGCTGTATATGACAGGAGATTGGGTATGATGGAGAACACATTTGTTACCTTGGCAACTCAGAAAAAGAAGAATGTGTGAGAAAGATTTTGATATCTCAGATTGAGGCACTTTTCAGAGAAAGGACTCTCCTCCTTCCACATCTCAGGTGATGTTATAAGGGCACTGGAAGGGGCCCAAGTTATGGAAACCCAAGGTTATAAAATATTTGTCTAATATAATTGAATCCTTCAGTCTGAATCTCAACAAATACTCTTCAATATTTTGACTCGAAGTTGATTGGGTAAATGCTGCAGCCACCAGGTGGACAGTCAATGAGACTCAGGCTCCCAATTCTCCTGACAGTAGTTACAGATATGCCTTAGTTATCATGCTGATTGTGTCACGCCATCCTGGGTTCCACTTCCGTGAGTCCTGCTGTACAGGATAGACAGACCAGAGAGACTCCCAAGATGCAGGCATGAAAACAAGCTCATGTTCATGTAAAATGTATAAGATAGTTCCGTCCTGGAAGCTGCTAAAGTTTTGGTAGACTACAGAAAGCATGCTGGGTGCATCAAACAAAGATAATTAAGGAGTAGCTAGCCTGGTGAGAGGCAGGGAGAATGCTGAGGTTCTTACGGAGCCCAAGGAAGAAGTATCCTTATCCTTAGGACAATGGGATAATCAGACACATTCTAAATATCAGAGCCCAGGGAAAGCTGAACTGCGAAGAGCGGTTTGCTCACAGGGCTGCCACTGTTGAAGTAAGCGGTTTGTTTTAAAGGCTGGAAGAAGTGAGACCAAACAGTGCAGAAAAAACTGCCACTTCTCTCCTTCCACTCTTTGTCTCCTACCTGTGACCTTTACCTGCCTGGATCAAGCTGGCAGTACAAACAAAGCACTTAGCAGATGCTCCAAACAGCATCTCCCTTGGGCCCCCAGTAGCAGCAATGGGGATGAGGGTTGGGCCAGAGCAAGTGATAGTGTATACTTAGAGGTGGAGGAAAGTGAACACAGACTTCTAGAGATGGATTGGAGGAGCAAAACCTCTTTCTCTCCATGTGGGCTCTGTTAATGATTTTGTAATATGTTTTGATTTTATTTTGTTTATTTCTGTAATTTGGATAGGAAAAAATGAAGTGTAGTGAGTATATTTATAAATTTGTGATGAACTGAAGTTCTTAATTTTAATACATTTAGCCAGCTTTCTTTCTGAGAGCAGAAGCTGGACTGAATTCAAACTAGACTAATTTTTTCAAATATCTGTTGCTCATTGAGATGATTGAGGAATAGGTCAAGAATAACACCTCACTGAGCAGTTGACCCACAAACAAACTACCACATATCACATAGGGGTGTGTGCAGGCTACTCTGAGCAAAGTAAAAGCTTTGCCCATCGCTGAAATTCATTATTATCCAGGAAGTGCAATACCATGCCTGCTTAAAAGCTGACAGAGAGAAATCAGCTGGCCTTTCAAGCATTGGAACATTTTTGCTCTGTGTGGTCCACATGGGTTGTCTGAAGGTCAATCATGATCATATCATCTCATTGTGTCGTTAGCATTCATACCACAAAAATCAGTATGGAAAAAAGAACCTTTGATGTTTTCAACCAAAATACAATAATGGTTTTAAGGCAGGAGAAACAAATGTAAGTGGTTATTTCTGTTTCTGTTATTTTTCTAAGACACTGGCTATATTTCTGATCCTCAAGTTACAGAGACTTCAAACAGGAATTTAATGAAGAGAGAAGGTTTGCATAATTTCTGAGGTTGTCGGGGGAGGGGGAAGCAAAACTGGAGAAACTGTTGGAAAGAAGTCACATGACAGGAAGTTAGCATCTTAGAAAGCATGTCATTAGGATGCCTACTGCCACTCCTGGACAGCAGACATGGTGCCTATAAGGCTTCGCCTTGGCTGTACAGCCCCATTCTCTGTCACCACTTCAGCCAAGGGCATTTGATTGGTGGCCACTGCCCATGCCTGCACCTTAATTAGAAGGTATAAGGTTTTGAGGATTTTTCTATTTTTTATTTTCATAAGATCTAGAATAACAACAGCTATAAGAAAACTCTATGGAAATGTAAGACAAGATAAAACCTAGTTGCAGTAATTTAGATATATGGTAAGTTTTATAATGAAATGAAAGGGGTTTACGTTATAATATAATGCATTTAGACCAATGCATGCACATGTGCACACCTGAACACACACACACACACACACACACACACACACACACACACACACACGGCCATCAAAGGGCAATTTACATGGCTATTGAATTTCAAGTATAACTCACTGAGTGACTATAGAGTGCCCTTTCTAGAGGTCATTTAAATTGGAGCTTTTATTTGACATACTCAAATTCTTTTTCTATGTTATCTGTTTGAAGTTTCAATATTTAACGCAATGAATGCTTCTAATTTTGATGGTTGTATTATTAACTGTGCTGAATATGATACAGTAAACAAAAATACAAAAATAGAATGATAAATGGAAAAGGACAGTCAGAAGGATTTGCTGAATCATAAAAACAGTCCTTTTCGTTTTTTAGCAAAAGCATCCTTAAGATTTGGTGACATCATTGAATACTGTGAATTCCTTGGGTGTCTTAAAAGCTTAAATGCATTTCCCTAAAAATAACAAAAGAAGTTGTTGAATTTTAACAGTCTGATTTAAATTTGTACATAAGTTAGTTTTATATACACACACATACTATATATGTGTGTGTGTGTGCATATATACATATCCATACTACACACATATAGATGTACATACACCTATATGTATATATACATATATATGTTCTCTCTCTCTCTCACACACACACCACGCACACACACATACATGCACACGCACACATGCACACACACATGCACACACACACATGCACACACACACATACACACTCACTCATAGGTCTCAAATTTGGTCTGTGCAGATTGAAATCAGACTTATGAGTGATGGATGGTCAGTATAGACACAAAAATGATTGGCATTCTGAGGAGAGTCAGGTCTCAGCCCACAAACACAACATCTTTAATCAATTACCTCTACTCCAATTGTATGTGCCTGTCTCTGTGTGTATTTGTGAATCTTATGTTCAAATAAGTTATGATTACATACACCCCTAGTTTCTCTTCCGACTCCTCTTTGCCCTTCCTAACTTCGTGTTTTCTTTCTTTCTTATTCATTTATTACTAAGTCTAATGTTGCCCATATGTACAAGAGTGTGGGGCGTCGAGAAGAATGTGAAACCTAACGGTGAGCACTTCAAGGAAGACTAATTTTTCCCTTTCTCAGCAGCTATCAACTCTCAATGGCTGCTCAGGCACCAGCCTAGAGGTCACTCCCCCCATCTATGCATGATGCTTGGCTGGCTTCATATCATGTAGGTCTTGTGTAGATAATCACAGCATGGTGTTTACTTAGGTGTCATAGTCATCCCAGGTCTAGAAGACAGCAGTTCACAGACCTTCCGTCTTCCAGATACCTCCTCACATGTGGTGTTCCCTGAGCCTTGAACCCAAAGACGCATTTGATAAAGTTGAGAGTTTTTTAGGTCTATGAGCATAAAATTAATATTTTTCCAAATATTAATTGGAATATTAATTGGACCATTTAGCAAAGTAAGAATAACAGATTATATACTATGCTCTATGAATTCCTCCCTATCTGTGGCCTTTGACCAAAGGTAATTCCTTTCTGTGGGATAGATCTCAAATCCCACTAGAAAGTAGTTACTGCATGACAGCCATGACACTATTTCTTCAGTGAGTATAACTTGCCTGGCAGATAGATATTCCACAATCAGGATTCTGCACTGGGTAAGACCACTGATGTATTTTTCTTCTCAGTAGCAAGTAGAGTACATTCTGGTGCCATGGAAGAGCTCCAGAGGGATGAAAAGTTTTCTTACTGGTTTGAAATTTACTTCTCTATGCCCTGCACTCAAAGTGTGAGATGTCTTTAACAAAAGAGAGTCTTAACATATGTTTGAACATGACAAGAGTTGGTGTATATTTTCATGTCTCTTAAGTGCATTTAGATAGTTTTCCTATATGTTTATTGATGACCTTTGCACCTCAATTTGTAAGACTCATGAAAATCATGAAATAACATCATTTCTAGTTTCCAAACACTTTACTTGATCATTGAGAGACTGACTGACATTGAATTTTAAGTACCACATAGGTACTTAACCATGGTAGACCTGAGAGAGGAGGAGTGGTAAGACTGTTTGGAAAGGGTTTTAGAATATAAAAATCATCAGGATTTGGAGAAAAGATGAGAAATTTAGTATACAATGAAGAGAGCCAATCTTTAGTTTTTAAACGATGAATTTGGAAACAGAACAGGGGAAGGCAGAGGAGGCACAAAAGGTTCACATGACAAAGGTCTTGGATTCCACCTTGCACTCTCTGGAAAGGGACTTACACTTTTGGCTGCCTATGTCACAATGATTCTTCTATCATTTGTGACCTGAATCTCCATGTTACACACCGCTCTCAACCCCAGAGCTGAAACCTTCTAGTCAGGCTAGCTAAATGATTCCTCTGCTTTTGCCATGACTGCTTTTGGAACAGATATATACATGCCCAGTCTGTAGGTGTAAGGAGGTAGATATTGCCCAGAGGACTTCTGGAAAGGAGAGCCAATACAACAAGGTGGCCTTCCAGTCTATTGTGTGGTGATTTCCTCCAAATTGAAGCATCTCCTCCAGGAAGCAGGCTCATGTGACTTAGGAAGAAAACAACCTTACAGGTCTTTAGAGAGCTGAAATTTATTAGATTGCATGGCTCTTGGCCAAACTCATAGACATAGCAAACAGTTGCCAAGAAAGGAGACTCTGTAAAGTGTTGAGTTGCCTGCAGGGCCTGTAGAGAGGCTTCTAGGACTGTAGCTTGCACTGAGAGAGTGAGAAACCACCTAGCCAGGGGTGAGCTTCTCTGTGACGTAATTGTCTTTGAGTTACCCATACTTCTCCATGTAACTCATTGGTTTGCAAGGTTCGACTTTGATAGAATCATTTCTCTGGTTTGTTGTGTTTATCCATTTAAAAATGTTTGATACATCTCCACACAAAGTCTCATAATATATGTATGTCTCACAGTATATGGACATTATCCTGGAGAAGAGCTGTTTGAATAAACGAGCATTAGTCTATGTCTATGACTGCAGAGACATCAATGTGAACATTTCCCTGTCCTGAGCTTCAGAGAGTGGCCCTCTGGGAATCACCTACCTGGATACCAGTGAGGGGAGATGTCATTTATATGTCCCTTATGACTCTTCTCTTGACATTCTGACTTGTAATGGCATTGACTTGAGGTCAAAAACTGATTTCTTCTTCTCTGACCCAATTCTGACTTCTCCTTCAACAATCTATAGAAGGAATATGCTTACACGTCTGTCTGTTGCTGTGTGCAGGAAGCTGTTTCTTACTAATCAGAATTTCTTTTGTAATAGTACTTTTTCTCCTTAGGAATAAGTTTGCATTGTGAATTTCTGCTAATATTTACCCAGTTAATATTTCCAGAAGCAGAGGAAGAGATAGGTGAACATGGAAGGTGTTCCAAGAGTTAAATGTGTTCAACACATGTGCTAAAATGGGCTTTTATTGTTTATTGAGAAATATAATCTTCTACAGAAACATGAATATTGAATATTGGTGTACTCCATATTCTATACTTAAGTGTATTTTATACTATTTTTGAGAATGGCATAGCAATATATATATATATATATATATATATATATATATATATATATATATATAATCATTCTCACTAAAGAATACAAACACACTTTTGGCAATTTCTCCATGAAAACAATTATTCTCTAAGTCCCGAGAGTACTGTAAAATATTTGCTGTCAACCAGAAAGCCCAACTAACAAATACACACTCACAGGAGCTAAACTTTTTTAAATTCTGCCAACACAGGTTTTGTTACCCTCTTTTTTCCTGAGGTTTCTTTTATTCATTCTTTGTAGAAATCCCTGCCTGTTAATTTTTTCAGATTGACCGACTCCTTAGGAACTTCTCTGATCAATTTCTCCTTCCTTCCTTCCTTCCTTCCTTCCTTCCTTCCTTCCTTCCTTCTTTCCTCCTTTCTTTCCTTTTTTCCTTCAGTCTTTCTTCTATGATGCATTAGATTCAGACCACAGTTTTTCCTCCCTTCTGTCCTCCTTCCAGTCCTCCTAGGCCCTCTCCTACCTTCCCTCTCCTCTAGATCTACTCCTCTTCCATTATTTATTTTTCAAAAAGGAGCAGGCCTTCCAGAGCTATCGACAGAACATGGCATAGCAAGTTACAGTAAGACTAGGCATAGAACCTCACATCAAGGCTGGATGAGCAACCCAGTAGGAGCAAAAGAGTCCCATGAGCAGGCAAAATAGTCTAGGACAGGCCTGTTCCCACTGTTAGGAGTTCCATAAGAACACCAAGACACAACCATAACATATATGCAGAGAACCTAGGTCAGACTCATACAGGCTCCCTGATTGTTGCTTCAGTCTTTTTGAGACTCCATGAGCCCAAGTTAGCAGACTCTGTGGGTTTTCCCATGGTGTCATAGACCTCTTTGGCTCCTACAATCCTTCTTCCCCTTCTTTATAGTTCCTGGAGATCTGCCTAATGTTTGGCTGTGGGTCTCTGCATCTAATCCTATCACTCGCCGAACAAAGCCTCTCTGATTAGAAATCATTTTATTGACATTTTTTTTATGAATTAGAGCTGCCTCGTGTAACTTAAACATAATTTCATCTGACCATATCAAGTCCCAGAGTTGATTTCACATCACAGGACCCTTGGTGAGTCAAAGTAAAAGCTCACATTTCTGATTGGCAGCTAAGCTTAGTTGAAACCCAGTGCTTTGTATATAGTGATGTTTTAATCTTATTTTGGACTTCATACATTTCTGAGTACTTAGTTTTCAAGTTCCTTATATAATGAACATTATTTAAAAGGCTTTATTTGAAATTTTCACTTAAATATGAGGATCTAATAATGAAACAATTATCAGTCTGAAACCATTATTTATGCAAAACATTTCATAAAATACAGATTTTTTTTATAGTTGATGTTACTTTCTTGTTTGTATATGGTGTTGATTTGTAGCTCAGGGTGGACTGGGATTCACTATGTAGTAAAATATAGCCTCAAATTTGCTATCTCCCTGCTTTAGCCTCATTAGTGCTGGAATTACAAGAGGGCAACATCATGCTCCACAGAGCTCTTAATTATGTCCTGGAATAATCTATATTTTTCCTTAAACCTAACTTATATCTAGTTAAAGTACTATATACTTATAGACACTATAAGATACAACCAAAACAGTTACCCCCAATTCGCATTATTATATATGGTTATTCTTGATTGATGAGGATATTAGTAACTTTGATAAAATTGCCAACTTTCGACTTTGGATCACAGTTTTAAAGGATACAGTCCATCATGTGAGGAAGGCGTAGCAGCAGACACAACCTGAAGCTGAGGTGTTGAGGCTGCTTGTTCATGTCCTTATGTTTCCGGAAGCAGAGAAAAGGAGAATGCTGATGTTTAGCTGCCTTTCTAATTTTTCTCTGATCAGTCCTAGATCCAACCCTTGGGGTGCGGACACCCATTCAGTGCATTTTCTCCCCTCTAAGTTAATTCTGCCTGGCAACACTCTTACAGACATACATAAGGGTATGTTTTAATAATGATGTAGGTATTTCTTAATACAATTAAATTGATAATAAAAACTAGTTATCACAATGAGATAGCCTATCTTTTCTTCCCAATATTTCTATGGGTGTATATGCTGTCCCATATCTGTACACCCATTTTGGGATAGGACAGATCTTATATATTTTTTTCAGATCACATAAATATTCATTAAACTCCTGATTTCAGGAAACATTTTTATGCTGATAAAATTTATAGCTTGATTTATAAAATTGATGTAATAAACTCTAGTATATCTTTTTATCAGATTCAGAAGTTGTTTACACTCCCCTCATCTGTGTTTAGCATTTCATAACTGACTCCCTTCCTTAGCACAGATAAGGAAGTTCGAGTCTACTAAATAGGGCTGCATTCCACCATTCTAATGAAAATGTGGATGCTGACAAAATAATAACGATCACTAAAAAGTATTAAAGCATCTTTTTTTTTTATGCCAAGAATGGTTGCAAGTGCTTTTATGTAGTCTTGGTCCTAAAAATTACTCTCAATGGGCATGCATTAACGTAACTCTTTGTTTAAAAGTAGAAATGAAACAGCATAAGCCTGGGAGGTGAAAGGCAAGAAACTGCCAGAAGTGATAGCGGGTTATTCACTCAGTGAGTCAGGGCAGTTCATGGCTCACTTTACAAGAAACGGTGGGAACAGCAGCATGGTGGTTCTACTCCACTTGGCCCTGTGTCTCGTAGGGCAGTTTCGTGACCTAGAACTCACAACAAACCTGCAATGCACAGTCAGCAATGCCATAATGGTCATAGCTGGATATATTGTATACATGTCCAGAAATATAGCTTAGAGTAACTTGGTGTGAGTCGACTTGCTTAGAGGCCTGCAGTTTGCTTTTCCTGCCCAGTATATAGTTAGGTAAGTTCATCCACAGGATTGATTATATATGATTACTTGTGCCTCCTTTAAAAGTTTATCATAAATTACTTTGGGCTTTTACTGGCACGTACACACACACACACACACACACACACACACACACACAGAGTGAAATAAATCTATCATAAACATCTGTCACCACACTGGGAAGTATTTGAGTGACCTCCTTAAACTGTCTGTATAATGTTTTTATTTGTACATTAATCAGAAAAAAGTGATTTTTATTAAAAAACTCAAAACTGTCACCAAAGGATTGAGCATGCTCTGATTATTTACTGCAGGTAAATGCTTGAACTTGAATCCGACATAAAAGGGGCAGTGTATTTCAAGTGGACCTTCACCTTGTTGCCAAATCACAGCCCTGGGATGTTGAACAGGTGAGTCTTTTTGTAGCATTTTCTATACTAAGCTGTCCTGTTCCCCACCCCCAAGATTTATGTCATGCTGTATGCAATGTTTCTTTGTTTTTTTTTTAACAAGGGTGCAAATTGAGAAGAAAGTTAATAAAATGATATTGGGCATATTTATCTACTCAAAACTTTTTGTGGTATGAGGGGTTGATTGCATCCAGACCCTCACACACTCCAGAGAAGCAGTCTACCACTGACTTACATCCATATTCCCACTTGAGTGACATTATTGTGTGTCTTGAAATGATTCCTTCTCTGCCTACAGAAAAAAGCCTTGCTGAAAAGCCAAATTTATTTCCTTATCTCTTCTGTCCCTTCTAAGAGGTATATCTTTCATGAAATAAAGTTAATGTTTTGTAACACAATAAAAAGAATATCTTTTATCTTTCTATGTGACATGAACTATTTGCGGCGAACCTGGATGTGACCTGGTGTAACCTTTACCCTACAATTAGCCGTTCTCAGCAGCAAGTTCTCTCCTGGATTATCGATATTTTTTGAAGTGGAATTGGTGAAAATGGGGAAACGTGAACCTGAGACCGTCTTGTTAATGTGGATGTTTCTGCCCAGGTCTTGCTGGCCATCTTCCGTGCACTTTATTCCACCCCTCCTGGTCTGGGCTCTTTTCCGGAACTGCAGTCTGCGTCAGACTTTTAGGATTTGGCTGCCTGTGCCTCGGCTTGGCTTTTATTTGAATTTGCGTTTTTACACGGCTTTACCAAGGAGTGTTTGCTTCTGTACAAAGTGCTCTGTAATGCTTGCTCTTGATAATTCATCCCGTGAAAAGCCTTCTCTGCATGCTGCATGCATGGTTTTTATGACCTCACTCATTGTGCTATCATTGTTTTGTTGGGTTTCAATCTCCCGTGGTTGGTTCATGGTGGGCCGAGAAGGTCAAAGCAGTCATGTGACTAAAATTACTGGTTGAGCACCAACTGAAGGAGACACTAATCCATCCCTTTAGCAGACACAAGCTGTGCTGCTGTGTTTTTATTGTTTATTTAAAATAGTGTCTGCATATGTTTCCAGGGTTAGTCTAGTCATTTGGTATTGAATAACCGGCTCCCGTGGTCTTCCCTCAGGGAGATTATTTCTCCTGCTCTCAGCACTTCTTTGTTACCTGTAGCTCTTTGTGTCAGGTTGAAGCTACATGGTGACATTTCTTCAGTCCATATTAACACACACACACACACACACACACACACACACACACACACACACACACATTATTGCCCTTGTTCACTTCATGTTTGGGTATCTGTGCTAGTGAGACTTTATGGTTGTAGCTTTCGACATTCCTAGGAGACACTGTCCCTTTTCCTCTGGCTTTTACAAGCTTTCCAACTCCTTTCCCATAATTTATGCAGCCTGAACAGTTGCACTCACGCATTTAGAAATACACACACACACACACACACACACACACACACACACACACACTGAAAAAGAGGACATGAATTTGAAAGAGAGCAAGGGAGAGTTTGGAAGAGGAATGAGAAGGAGGTAATGTAACTATATTATAATCTCAATAAAAAGCTTAATATTGTAAAAAAGAATTAAATTAATTGTATGTATGCTATGCCTTTGAGTTATGTCTCATCATGGTAGTTTATCACATGTCCCATTTTTGAGATAATCTGGGGACACAAGTGAAGGCTGCTATAATTAGCTAGGGAAGGGCAGGTCAGTCAATCCTCCAAGTCACAAATTCTGTTGACTGTTTCATCAGAGTAAACTCCATGCTTCACCAGGCTAACCTCCCCTTCTCCCCACTGACACAAAATGTTTTCTAACTTTCTTCAGAGTTACCCTGAGGGAGAACTGGTGAGGAGCTCACTAGGGAACTACACTGACCTGACAATATAACCTTTGAGGTCATCACATCTATATGAACCTTGATCTTTTGCTGGTGGCTGAGATGCTCATTCTATTGATTATTTTGAGAGCTGTTTCTATCCACAACAGTGCTGCTGCTCCTCATCCTCTCACCCTTCCTATTCCACATGTTTGTCCTCTTCTCCCTCCTCCTCCTGTTCCTCCTCTATTCCTCATTTCATTTTATTATGTGTATGTGCTTTTGTGTGTGTCTCTATGTGTGTGCATTGTGTGTGTGTGTGTGGTGTGTATGTGCACGCATGTGCATGCACACATGCATGAGTACATGTGTGTGTATATACCTGTGTGGCTATGTGTCTGTGTTTGTATGTTTCTTGTATTCTACACTTTTTGATGAAATATAGGATGTTTAAATTTTAGAGATTCTCTTGGAAAATACCTTTGGCAATGTCATTTAATAGCTCTTTTCAGGAATAATACGTGTGCATACTTTAGCTCTCCTTTGCCATCATGTTCCTGAAAAGATTAGCCTTTGTCAAGTCATTTTTGACACCCAGGTAAACTGAGGAAGGACATAGAATCCTAAGGACCAAAAGTTGCTAGCTCATGACAGTGGATTTTCTTTTGCTCTTCTGGGGCCTGAGTTAGTGGCTTCTGGTAATTAACACTCTTACTATTCTAGAGCCAGAGCTGATGGCTTCTGGCATTTGACTCTATGATAGCAACAGGGGATTAGAACTCTTAACTGTTTAGGGGTCGGTGAGAGAGAAAAGAAAATAGAAAAATAATACCCCCCACGGGCTTATATTTTCAAAACCTACTTTTAATAGGGGTTCTCAGGCACTTTGACCCTCCTTCTAGCCCACTGTTCAAAGGTAGGAGGGAAAAGAGTAAATAAGACAGGGGGATGTGTACTTGTTTAGAAGTAGTTTTTTGGGGGGTGGGGTGGGGTGATTCCAGATTCTGATCTCTGTCAGGATATCAGAAGTCCAGTTTAGTAGTGTCTGGATACCAAACACAAATCTACAGTGGTAGCACAATCCCACAAAACAGGCAGGTGTCTGACCCCAGAAGAAGTTCTCTGTTATGCCTCTCTCAATGAAGTGAAGATCAGTGAAATCAAGAGACTAACGGAGCATTGCAAGGATGGCTCTGCAAGCACCCTGTCACTGTCATTTGAGTCCTATTCATACTCTCTCTAAACATTGCATGAAGTCCATAGGTTTTTGCCTCAGTAAAATACCATATGAATCTATATCACATGCACAGCACAACCAGAAACTTACTACTTCACACACACACACACACACACACACACACACACACACACACACACACACACGCAGGACGAAGCAGAAAAAGGGCTGAACTACTTTTATTTTTCCTTTCAGCTTTATATAGCTTTTCAGACAAAAGTTCTCTCTATGTAAGAAAAAGTTATCTCACAGATAGAATGTTATACAGCATGATATTGATGATAAGTTCAGAGTAGTTGGTTTATCTACACCTGATTCTGTACGCTCATTATAAGTTCACAGTGGAAGTTTTATAAATTCAAGGCTTTGCTATGTCATGGTGTAGACCTGTGGCCTCATCCTTGGACTTGACTTAGAATGAATATTTTTCCTTGGTCATAAATCTGTCCCAAGCCAATTTCTCTCTCTAATGCAATTTACATGCTTGCAATTCATGAAAGCTCACTGTAAACTTTTTCATATATCCTTTCTTTACTATTCTATGAGGAAGGAGCACATTTTTTCTTGATTCTCACTTTATTATATCATTCTAGCAAAATAACTAAAAGCTTCATTAGAATTTCTATAAATTATTTTAACTTTATAAAATTATTTGCACTAATCAGGAATTCTGTAAAATCATTAATTCATCTAAACAACATTACATCATGAAAGTACATCTTCATACTGCATTATTTCATATAAGTTCATCTTTATTTGCCCAATAGAGTGGGATAATACCCAGGAATCAATCAAGCATAACAGACTACAGGCAGAAAGCATTTTTCTTTGCCTATTCACACTTGTCAGAAAAGTGAGGAGTACAACAATGACGATCATGAAAAAGGCATATCAGCAGCAAGAAGCAAACCAGGAACGAACTTACTGGGGCCATGCCTCTCTAGGACTCACCCATAAGAGCTATGTAAAATGGTGGCCATGTCCAAGAAGCTTAGTTGCTTGCCACAGTCATCCCTTCATGGCTTACACCTCCTCTCCCATTTAAAAAATATTCATTTAAAGTAATTTCCTCTTGCCAGCTCTTCATTTCCCTTACTGAAGTTAGTCATCTGGCTCTGCTTTTAAAACCGGCTTTCTTTTTGGTAATGTTTCTACTTTCTTATTGTTTTATCTTTTCTTTTTCTCTTTCTTTCTTTTTTCTTTTCTTTTCTTTCTTTCTTTTTTTTGCTGTATTGGCTTACATTATTATTATTATTATTATTATTATTATTATTATTATTATTAATTCTTTAATCTTGTTTTTTACAGTCCAGACTTTATCCCACTCCTGGTCCAGTCTCTGATTGTTCCATATCCCATACCTCCTCCTCCCATACCCAAGAGGATGTCCCCACTCCTCACTCCCTAAACCCCATCCCACCAGACCTCCCCATTCCATGAGACCTCAGGTCTCTTGAGGGTTAGGTACATCTTCTCTGACTGAGTTCAGACCAGGTAGTCCTCTACTGTATATGTATTGGGGGCCTCATATCACTTGGTGTATGCTGCCTGGTTGGTGGCTCAGCATCTGAGAGATCTCTGAGGTTAGTTGAGACTGCTAGTCTTCCTTTAGGGTCACTCTCCTCCTCAGTTTTTTCCTGCTTTTCCCTAATTTAACCACAGGGGTCAACAGCTTTCCCTAATTCAGTAGAGGGGTCAGCAGCTTCTGTTTGTTGATTGGGTGTAACTATCTGCATCTGACTCTTTCAGCTGCTTGTTGGGTATTTTGGAGGGTAGTCATGATAGGCTCCTTTTTGTGAGCGCTCCATAGACTTAGTAATAGGGTCAGGTCTTGGGGCCTCCCCTTGAGCTGGATCCCAATTTGGGACTGTCACTGGACCTCTTTTTCAGGCTCTTCTCCTTTTTTTGTCCCTGCAGTTCTTTCAGATAGGAATAATTCTGGGTCAGAGTTTTTGATTGTGCAATGGAAACCCCATGCCTCTACTTGATGCTCGTTCTACTAGAGGCGGGCTCCACAACTTCCCTCTCCCCAGTGTAGGGCATTTCATTTCAGGCTTCTCTTTTTGAGTCCTGAGAGCCTCTCACCTCCCAGGTCTCTGGTACATCCTAGAGGGTTCCTGTCTCCTACCTCCTGAGGTTGCCTGTTTTCATTCTGTCTGCTAGCCCTTTACTACCAACTTACTTTTTACCTTTTCCATGCTATCCAGGGTGGAGACACTCTACTTTATCCAAGGTTCATGACTCCTGCCAGGAGCATACATTCATTGCAATTAGATTGAAGCTGTGCTACATGAAGGATCACCATTCTTCATGTGGTTTAATTTGCTAATCAATTCTTTTCACTTTATTCATTGACCATTTTGGCGATTATACCTTTTATAAGAATTTTTCTGAGCTGGTGTGGTCAAGGAATTGATTTAGAGTTGTCTCAAATATTGTCTTACTAAATCTGCTATAGTCTTTACCTGTGATATCAGGTGTATTGTGTATGCATGTGTATATATGTGTGTGTGTCTGTATATGTATCTGTGTACATGTATGTGTGTATGTGTATGTGTGTATGTGTGCATATGTGTGTGAATAGGTAGTTGATGTTCCTTTAGCAGTATTTATTAAGTGTGTAAGTCTCTAATTAGATTGGTCTTTTTTTCTTTCTCTTGGCTATAGAGTCACATTGCTCTTACCTGAAGACTTTGCCTCATTGAACTGCTCTCTATAGAATTTCTGATTTTCACCAATTCTGTCATGAGGAAATATGACAAATTTATAAAATCATCCATAATTACAGAGTATAAATGTAATTATTTTCAACTCAATCAAAGAGCTATTGTATATCTCTGGATAGTGCTACTTTGATTCACGTTTAGCTAGACCTTGAAGCCCATTATGACAACTTTCTTTCTGTTTCAAGGTTTAACATTCAGTCTTATTGCTATGTAACTTACCTGTTTCATTATTCATGAGAAAGTCTGATGAGAGCAAGAGTTTTCAATGATAGAGAAGTTATGGGTAGGTACTCATTTTAAATCAGCAAAGAAAACTTGGAGGCAACCGCAGCTACAATATTAGAGTCACAGGAGGCAGAATTTAAAAGAGGAGTAGGGAAGCAATTAGGAAGCTGCAATGGGAGGACTCTGGTGGCCTTGGGTGCCCAATGCTTATAGGAGAAGCCTATTCCCACATGTATATAGTTAGATGTGTGTTTTGCCTGCCTATGTGAGCACCAGAGAATGAAGTGCGAATGCCTTTCTCATTTGCCTTTATATTTTTTGACATGGTGTCTCTCTGAACTTGGAGCTCACCGTTTCGGCTAGACTTGCTAGCCAACAAGCTATGGAGTTCACCTGTCTCTACCAATGCCCTCATTACTAGGGATGCAGATGTACAAGGTTATACTTGGCTTTCATGTGGGCACTGGAACGCACTACTCTCATTTGTACTATAGTTCCTATTTTCAAGAGGCAAGAATTTTTTCCTCTATTCGGTTCCTTACCTCAATGGCAGTGTGCCTCTGCTACTGTTCTATACCTTTTCTGTACATTTCTTACTTTCTATAACATCTTTCTCCCAATCACACACATCCTCTGTATACAATTAAGTCTCATTTTCTAAGTCCATGGATAAACATATGATGTTTATGTTTTAAAGGCTATATGCATACAACATAGTTGCTTGTATAAGATATGAAAATATTATTCTTACCTGAGTGTCTGAAGTAAAGTTTTAGATAGTTTTAAAATTCACTGACCTTAATAAATATGCTACTAGTTCATGTTAACACAAAAAATTGAGTATAAGCTGCCCCATACACTCCAAGTCTTATATTCCCTCCTTTCCTGAGGTGGCTCTCCTGGTGCTTGTAGTATTTGATTCCAACAGGAGCTAGGTCTAGAAAGGTGACAAGGCTCCCTTTCTAGAATTTTCCTCCTTGCCTCTCTGTGAACCTCCCTGTTTTCTGCATCTCCAACCTTCTTTTTTTTTCTTTCTTTTTTTTTTTTTTTGGCACACTCCCAGCTTCACTAAGACCTGGACGCTCAGGGATTAATTTCAACAGAATACAGTAGAATGGGGTATTGAGGGCTTGTATATCTGAAAATGCCTATGTCCTTCCCTCAGCCCTAAATGAAAATCTGGCTGATAAATGCCGCTGAGCTGAGGTGCACTTGACTTCAGAGTTTGGAAGCTTCGTGCTACTCGGGTTCCCAAATTGGTATGGACCAGTTTGACTCCACCTGCAATTTTTATTTCTGATGCTTTTCTGACTAAACTTTCACTTGGAAGTTTCTTTCACTGTGAATGTTCATATACAAGTCTTGAAAACCTGCTTTTGTGATTTATTTCAGAGTGTTTAGCCTGACAACTCTCTTTTCTCAGGCTAAAAGCATTACTTGAAAACTAAGCACCATTAACTTCCATCCATTTTCTTCTCTCTTTCACTTTATTTTTTATCCGATTTGAAAAACATTTTTGGGAGATTTTTATTAAACTTTTAAAAACTAGATCGTGCAATAATATTTTTAAAAATTAGCAACTCTTATTTTCTGGATGTGTCTTCTAAAATAACATCTACCTCAAGTTAATAAAAGAGATACACAGTGTTGTGCTTTTAATATTACAGTCAATATGTAGATATAGTTATCTGTGTGCATATGGGAACATGTGCATATATAGAATTTTAACTTAGGTCTAACTGTATAGATAAAAAAATATGCAAAGTATAGTGTGATCGGAGATGTAGTTTGTTCCTAATCTTAGTCTCTCCTGATTCTGACTGATTTTTTTTTAAATCTCAGTTCCATGTCAGTTGTCAGATGATTCTTCACTGTCATTTCATGTTGTAGAGAGAAATTCTAAATTCTAGCTGTGCACTGTCTGACAAGAGCAAGGCATGCTGCATCCAGGCTTCTCTGATGAGTTAGGGAGTGGTCACCTCATTATAGACTCTGCAGTGGTCAACACTGGTTGACCTTTTCTCATAGTCTGCTTCTCCTAAGAGGACATCATTAATCTCTCACCAGAGATATAAACCAGATTTCCAGGAGCCCTAGGGGCTCTATACCTCATCTGTCATCATTTCTTCAACTTCCCTGTTGCTGGTACTATAGCTTCTTTTCTATCTTAGCTCATAGGTCATATCCTCATCCCGGAGACAGTGCAGCCTCAGTGGAGAGTGATGGCTTCTATCTCAGAGTTGAAAAGAATTACATGGCTATTTCAAATGAGCCAAGAGTTTAACTGCACCCCATAAAGCTGTGCAGACAACCCTTCTGTTTTGAAATTACCCAGTATTTCTGCTTTCTGGGGAACTCTAAGTCTTGTGCTTCTTATACCACTGCCTGTTTCTTGATATTTGACAGGGCTCAGAAATGTGCATTTTCCAGTTCTTGGTTCTAAACACTTTAGCACATATAAATCTCTTCTGCTTTGCATAGTCATTAATGATGTATTATAACCTCACAAACAAACCTTGCTTGTTTGTGAGTGTGTGCGTTTGTGTGTGTGTGTGTGTGTGTGTGTGTGTGTGTGTGTTTGTGTGCATGCATGTATGTGTGCGTGATTTACTCTTATTCTCCTTGGCATTCCAGAGTGATCTCTCATTAATTCCTTCATTATAACTTTAGCAGGATTTAAGGGAAGGTAAGGGATAAATGCTGGTATTCAGACTATTGTTTCAACAAGCAAGTTTGGTCTCTAACAGACTATTTGTTAAAACTAGGGAATTTCCCAGGTCTCCTGTAAGATAGAGAGAAAGATTCAAGTAGTTTTCATTAGGAAGGTGGCAGTTATACTCCACCATTCTCAGACAAACATGCATCTATTGATTGATTATAAGCATCAAAAGAAATCTTTCTTTGATAATAGGCAGTGATATATGACTGTTCACTGAACTACCGTGACTCTCACCAAATGCTAACTGACAAAATCTTTCAGTGTGTTTAGAGTCAAATGCTGTGGGAGGGGAGATGTCCCAACCAAAACAGCAGAGGCTCAGGCTGAGAGAGTAAAGCCCCAGACTGTGTCTCTATTATACCCTTTTAAAACTTCTGACATGTTTGCCTTTAAGATCATTCACAGATTTTAGCTTGGCAGGAAACGTTGCACAACTTTATTAGTACTTATTTTATAACTTCATGGAAAACCCCTCAAAATTATTTTCCTTCACTTCATAAAATTTCTGTTAGATATTTTTACATTGTAATTTTGCACTCCCACAAAGACATTTTTCTTCATTTTGTAAGAATGCACCTTAAGGATGATTTTTATGGTGAATATGACTAGAACTAATTTGTGTTATCTGTATTAAAAATCATTAGTGAATAAAAAGAAAAGGAAATACTTCATAAATATTCATGTTAGAAAGATCCTTGAACAATTTATAAATATTCAGATGTGATAACAATCCCAAGTCACTAAAATATGATAATTTATGTATATATTAACCACCCTATGTGAATAATTAGTTCTGCCATCAAACAAGAGTTGCATATTATAATTTTATCCTTCCTATTAAGTAATGGCAGTGGTCACATTTATAAATCTGAAAAATAACTTTCAAGTATTTTAAATAGCAGAAATTTCTTATCACTATATTATCTTCACAGTCTAGTTGTTCTTCATTTGTGTGTATATTGTACCTTGTGTTTGTGTATGCCTGTGCACATTTGTGTACTGGTGCACATGAATATTTGTAAGTGTAGAGGCAAAAGGTTAAAGAACTGGCCTGAAATTTGCCAACTAGGCTATGTCTGCCTCCCTGGCACTGGGATCACATGTTCACATACCACATCAAGCTTTATTTGTAGGGTTCCCAGAATTTATTGGTTCAACAATTAACAGCCATTAACTATCACTGCAGGGTCATCATGTAGATGTGAAGGCCACCCTTTGAAAAACACATCAATTTTGATAAAGGAGCCAAAACCATCAAATGGAAAAAAGATAGCATATTCAGCAAATGGTGCTGGTTCAACTGGAGGTCAACATGTAGAAGAATGCAGATTGATCCATGCTTATCACCCTGTACAAAGCTTAAGTCCAAGTGGATCAAGGACCTCCACAACAAACCAGACACACTCAAACTAATAGAAGAAAAACTAGGGCAGCATCTCGAACACATGGGCACTGGAAAAAATTTCCTGAACAAAACACCAATGGCTTATGCTCTAAGATCAAGAATCGACAAATGGGATCTCATTGAACTGCAAAGCTTCTGTAAGGCAAAGGACACTGTGGTTAGGACAAAACGGCAACCAACAGATTGGGAAAAGGTCTTTACCAATCCTACAACAGATAGAGGCCTTATATCCAAAATATACAAAGAACTCAAGAAGTTAGACCGCAGGGAGACAAATAACCCTATTAAAAAATGGGGTTCAGAGCTAAACAAAGAATTCACAGGTGAGGAATGCCGAATGGCTGAGAAACACCTAAAGAAATGTTCAACATCTTTAGTCATAAGGGAAATGCAAATCAAAACAACCCTGAGATTTCACCTCACACCAGTGAGAATGGCTAAGATCAAAAACTCAGGTGACAACAAATGCTGGTGAGGATGTGGAGAAAGAGGAACATTCCTCCATTGTTGGTGGGATTGCAGACTGGTACAACCACTCTGGAAATCAGTCTGGAGGTTCCTCAGAAAATTGGACATTGAACTGCCTGAGGATCCAGCTATACCTCTCTTGGGCATATACCCAAAAGATGCCCCAACATATAAAAAAGACATGTGCTCCACTATGTTCATCGCAGCCTTATTTATAATAGCCAGAAACTGGAAAGAACCCAGATGCCCTTCAACAGAGGAATGGATACAGAAAATGTGGTACATCTACACAATGGAATATTACTCAGTTATCAAAAACAATGACTTTATGAAATTCGTAGGCAAATGGTTGGAACTGGAAAATATCATCCTGAGTGAGGTGACCCAATCACAGAAAAACACACATGGTATGCACTCATTGATAAGTGGCTATTAGCCCAAATGCTTGAATTACCCTAGATGCCTAGAACAAATGAAACTCAAGATGGATGATCAAAATGTGAATGCTTCACTCCTTCTTTAAAAGGGGAACAAGAATACCCTTGGCAGGGAATAGAGAGGCAAAGATTAAAACAGACACAGAAGGAACACCCATTCAGAGCCTGCTCCACATGTGGCCCATACATATACAGCCACCCAATTAGACAAGATGGATGAAGCAAAGAAGTGCAGGCTGACAGGAGCCGGATGTAGATCTCTCCTGAGAGACACAGCCAGAATACAGCAAATACAGAGGCGAATGCCAGCAGCAAACCACTGAACTGAGAACAGGACCCCCATTGAAGGAATCAGAGAAAGAACTGGAAAGCTTGAAGGGGCTCGAGACCCCATATGAACAACAATGCCAAGCAACCAGAGCTTCCAGGGACTAAGCCACTACCTAAAGACTATACATGGACTGACCCTGGACTCTGACCTCATAGGTAGCATTGAATATCCTAGTAAGAGCACCAGTGGAAGGGGAAGCCCTGGGTCCTGCTAAGACTGAACTCCCAGTGAATGTGATTGTTGGGGGGAGGGCAGCAATGGGGAGAGGATGGGGAGGGGAACACCCATAAAGAAGGGGAGGGGAAGGGGTTAAGGGGATGTTGGCCGGTAAACTGGGAAAGGGAATAACACTAGAAATGTAAATAAGAAATACTCAAGTTAATAAAAAAAATAAATATATATATAAAAAAAGAAAAACACATCAAGGTTTTTTGTTTTTTGTTTTTTTTTTTTGTTTTTGCCACCAGGATTGAACTCAGGTCATCATCTTTGCAGACAAGTCATGACTGAAGTAGTTCACTAGACCTGTGCCTTTTGGAATGTGTCATTTGTAAACTACGAGCCTTACATTTGAGCCTTTCTTCTCTCTCTGCCTCTTATTTTTATTTCTTGCTTTCTTTTCAGTTGTTTGTTTTGAAGCAGTTTCTCATGACTGACAGGCTAGATTCTTGAACACACTTTGTAGTCATTCTTGTCTTGAACTTTCAGTTGTCCTCCTGTCCCAACCTTCTAAATACTGAGGTCACAGGTGTGCGTTTCAATGCTTTGCTCTTTTCGTACTTCTCGTAGGGACAGACAACCTCTCCACACCACTACAGCTCTTTCTTGCAATGTGACTCGGCAATCTAGTCTTTATCCTTTCAAGAGAAATGTCTTTATAAACTCAGATGTTTTTATAATAGCAAAATGAGTGCTTTGGAGGCATCTGGAAAGTACTCATAGTTCACAATCCTTTTGGAATTTTGGGATTTTCCCATAATCTTTATGTATTCCTACTATATCTAACTTCATGGCATTTCTATTTTTAGTAACTCATCAACTTTTCAATTTAGTTTTCATAAGAATAGCTCATTTAAGCACTTATATTTATTCAAGTTGTATTCTAATTAAAATCATGTGTAAAATGGTATAAGCTCCTTGGGTGAAAATATAACTGATTTCAAAATTGGGGGAAGCAGAACATCCCCAGTAGGAAGTGCCTGGACATTTTCTAGCATACAGTGTGCCAATGTGATCGTCTGCTGCATTTTGTGGAGACATTGGGAGCTTTGCCAGGGCTGATGAGTCTGATGTGCAGTGGTCTTTAAGGAGATCTCTTGCTGTGCCAGGACTCTGAGCTTTGAAGAGTGACAAAGAGTTGATGAAAGCAGAACTCTGGTATGATTCTGCAGAAGCAATGGTACTTTCTTTCATTAATATTCAAGTCTTAAACACAGACCTAAGTTTGTGTTATTCAAGAGTTCCAACTAAAACAGGTTAGACAAAATAATTTTATTTAAATTATTCCATATGCCACTACTATTTATAAAGTATGTGTCATAAAGCCTATTTAAGAATTTGAAAATCAAGATTGCCATGTGCTTTTGTGCAGTGTGTGATTTCTTGCATGTGCTGCTGTGTCTGTTAACTCCTGCAAGTGGGATTACAATGGTTCTGTGAAAACAGCCTCTGCACATTAAAATTGTGCTTACATCATAAGTATGTTGCTTATAAAATGCTCTGGAAAAGGAGAAATGAAATTATCCTTGGGTATTTAATATTCTTTTAATGTGTCTCTATTTCTTCCCTAGTCTGGTCTTTACGAAGATGTACAATTTCGTTAGTGTCCCAGGTCTGTCCAGTTCACATTATCCATGAAAACAATGGAAAGAGATGGGCACAGGATAGAACCCATGCTGCTCATGTTCTCCTTAGTTACGTGGCACTAGTAGCATTTTCACACATATTTGTTAGAATGATTTGCTAAAGTAATGTATGTAAAAGTAATGTATGTATGTCTTGCAGGTGGTAAACACTCCTTATGTCTGTCTCCTTATCAGGTATTGTTACATTGTTATTGTTATACTGTTATTGCTACAGAGCATGCCAACTGTACACACCTAAACTCCCCACTAGGGAATACAGACCCAGGCCAATCTATGTGCCCACTCTGCACTCACAGACTCTGCACACGTTGAGGCTAGGCATACAACTAGAGAATCCAGACCCAGACTGGGGAATGGAGAAAGCACCAAGTAAGGAGTCAGAAAGCAGACTGTGAATCTTGGCTTCAGTTATTGCAGATATGTGCTCTTTGTGGAGCTGTTGTAATTCTCTGTTCTTAAAGGCCTTATTGTGTAGGAATAACTACTACAATAAGTTATTTCATGATGAACATATGTGGTGCTCAGCAACGTCTCTCATTCCCTCATGCCTGTTAATCTCAGTATCACTCTGACTTTTCTCTGCATGACTAATGAATTCATTTTTTGCTCCCTTTCTCTTTTCCCTCCCTTCCTTCCTTCTTTCCTTCCTTTCTCCATCCCATCCTTTCTTCTTTTTTCTTCCTTCTCTCTCCCAGTCGAAGTCTAGATGCCGCTCCTCCTCATTTTATTTGCATAGCACATTCTGAGACTGTTACTTTATAACACACAGTGTTGATGAAATCTTCCCATAATGATCATTATAAAATCTGAGCTTCTATCTATAGAGAATAAACATTCAGAGCTATTTCTTTTTGTTCTTGCATGATCTTCATAGATGCAAAATTAGAGCACAACTTTAATTATTCATTTATGCTTTGATGGTTGCATTCATTTTTTATGATTTTTGGGAATCGTTTAGGAAGGCTAATTCAGTTGTGCCCAAATGAGAGTTCTGTTGCTATTATACTACTAACAACCTTCAGATTGAGTGACATGTCTCAGTATACATTCTAGCTCGTGAAAATGCCTAAAAATTTTAAGAATAAATATTTTTTGCTTATGATTAAGTTGCATAAAAGGTAACACAGAAAGTGAAGATAGGGACAATTGAAGATTGGCACAATTGATAGAATTTTATTTGTATTTCAACTGTCAATATACTTAATCTAGATATGTCTACATTTTTTTGGCATGGAAGTAGTCTTCTTAACGTTTCTGTCATGCGAACCTAATGATATTGTGTGTAGAGATCCCCTCAGCTTCTCACATTTTGATCTGAAGCATTAAGTTTTATGTCACATGTGGGAGCAAAGCCCAGGTTGGTCTTGCCTATGGAATGCTTACCTGTTGAAGGCCCTCTTAATAAAAGAGAAACTTAAATTCAAAGGAAAAAAACTTAGATACAAATGGAAATTATGCATAGATAAACAAAATGAACTTAAAAATTAAGCAGCCTTTATATTGTAACATATTTTAAAAGTTCAAAAATAATTTGCCACCTTAAATAATTGACTCACGGATTTCTCCAATATTCGTGCATGTACTTTAGTGATGTCATTATAGGACAGACTGCTGTCTTTTAGTGTCTATGGAGATCACAGAAAGGTAATCCAGCTTTCTCCTAGTATCATGATTGAAACTTGTTTGTTAAGACCACTGGAGTGAGTTCATGTGAGATTTTACTATAAGCTACATTTCTAATACTTCTTTTGGGCTGATGTATATACTGGCTAGTTTCATGTCAATTTGATATAAGCTAAAGTCAACTAAGAAGAGGGGTCCTGGTAGGCTTTTGCATTTGTGCTTAGAACTGAATGACATGATGTACATGCAAAGAAGTGTTAAAGTACATCTCAAACTGAACACCGAGAGGCATCTTTCCTGGAGGTTATGAGCAAAGACATCTACTGGTTCTGAGGAGGCCATCTTCAAATCGGTTATTTTTAAGGTTTTTTAAACTTTATGTGTGTGCTTTGCCTGCATATATTTCTGTCCATCACGTGCATGCCTGGTGCCCTTGGAAACCAGAGATGGACTGCTAATGACATGGAACTGTAGATGTGGCAACCAAACTAGAGTCTCTGAAAGAGCAGCGAGTGGTTCTAAACATGGATCCATCTCTGCAGTTCCTACTCTTTCTTCTTAGAAGTCAGCACACAGAGAGAATGTGTACATTATTAGTCCTGGGATTAATGGATTTCTTTCATCTACTATGTAGGAGAGAACGGTTCGGATTGACAATGAAGAATGAAGACACAAATAACAGAAGCAAGAAGAGAGACAAGCGCAAAAGAAAAGCAAGATGTAATGGTATCTGTGATGTTTAAATCAGAGAGTAAAATTCTCACCCAGAATTCACAGAACAAAAAGACACAAGAATCCTATTTGCTATTTGCTATTTTGAATTGAAGACTTCAAGGGCAGAATTATTTACTATTTGAAAGGAAAGGAATATGGAAAATCACTGATTAACTAAAGGTTCAATCTTTATCTTGATAAAAACTTAATAGTTAACATCCTAATACTGATAAAAATCCTTATGTTATTGTTTATAGATATGTGGGTAAGTGCTATAAGAAACACTTGAGAATGTCTTGGGCCAAGGAGACTGCTTTTCCTGACAAAATCCTCCTTGTTTGTCAACTACACATATTACCATTTGAGTGAAACGTTGTTTAATTTTAAAATATGAAGTATGCATGTTGTATCATCTAAAGGATAAAAACCACTCTCAGATCTAGTGCAGCAATTTAGCCATTGCTATGTTATGAACATGTATGAACAGCTGTGTTAATTAGAAGGAAAATCCATGAAAAACGAACCAGTCCACTTAGCAAAGCACAGCTTAGTCAACAGCCATGGCAAAGAATGCTTCGACATCTGCTGACTAAGCACTTTGCTCCAGGCTCTCCTTCATATTCACCAGGTACACTCAAAATCCCACTCTTGTGCCTCTCCTGCTCATGTGTAGGAAGGAGATATGGCTGAAGAGAGTTCAATATTACGGCATGTTGATCATTAGACATTTAGAATTATATTTCAGACTCTTGACAATCTAGTTGTTCTAAGTTGATTATTTCATTCCTTTAATCCCATGGGACGAAGAAACACCTTGTCTCCTGATCTAGGAGACCAATACTCTGTACAGCTTTCACTTATGGAAGGCTGATCATTAAAGTCGGTGTGTCCTGAGTTTTTTGACATAGTTTTCTTTCTTCTGCAGTTTGAACTGGCTTTCGCTTTTGTTTCTTAAATCAGACATACTCTTCTAACTTCACTGTTGTCTAAGTTACTGACCATTCAGATTTTTATAGTCCACAAAGAATCAATGCTTTAGAAATAGAACAATCCTTAGGTCACAGATAAATGCTACACTTCCGAATTTACTCAGTTTTAAGAAAACTGAGTATACACACACTTACATGCGTGTATACATATGCGCAGTCAAATGTTGAATATATGTTTGGAACAAATTTTTCATTATGTAGTTTGTCTGAAAATACCCATGAAGTTTATTATTTAGACTTCCCCTGCCCCCAAAGATGTGTTATGCATTGACAGAATTGAGGAATTAAAGTTTAGAGAAAACCAGCTTTCTTGGCCACATTTCAATTCCAAAAAGCCAAGAATGATGACTGAGAGTTTGGGAGGGTTTAAAAATACTGATAAAATACTATTTATTTATGAAATTTCAAGGACAATAAATTCAGAATGCTCAGAATAGCAACTAAAAGAACAGTGCTGTTGAAGTAGTTCATTATTTTTAAAGCAAAAGTCTATTTATCCCATCCTACCAGGTATTCATCTGGTCTATTCAAAATTCTTTCAGATAATTCATATATATATATATATATATATATATATATATATGGAGAGAGAGAGAGAAAGAGAGAGAGAGAGACCATCCTCATGAGAAGAGGGTGAATCTAAGTGTGTCTTTCTTCTGCTACATATAAGCCAAGGAGCATTCCTTCGGGATTTTATATACTGGTTTCTGGGGTAATTATTTTCTGACAATATTAATACAGGCTTTTAAAATCTTTATTCTACACTCTTAGTAAGGTGCAAATGGTAGCTATAACACCAAGCTTTGTTAAGAGCTATTTTGGTCTAGCACTACCAGCTATGGATGAAGTATCGTGTCCGCTCAGGTTGCAGACTGTTAATGGATCAACATTGTATTCAGATTTGCCTCATCACACGCAGAGTCCTCAGAGGACAATCCTATTACTTCTGAACTGCTTCAGTGCTTGCTCTCAGATCTAATTGTCTAGTAAGCATCTCTGAAATTTCCTTCCTGCCTATGGCAAAGGAGGACTGGATTCCTCATACTAAAATACATCTCTTTTTCCCTTTAAACAGTTACACAGATTGGCATCACATGCATTGATTATCTTTACATTTTTAAATGCCTAGGAAATCGTTAAATGTCTAAAGCATGCAAAGGCAATAGAGAAGTGAGTCAAGGCCTGTTTGTATCTTTTTTTCCTCAGTCACAGATCACTTTGCTGCCTGCAGAAGATGCTCCTTATAGGTGTCTATCTACAGCATCTGCCCCTTTGCACTAGGACTACTATTTCCTGTGGAGGAATGCTTTCACCATTTTCTATGGACTCCATGTAGGAGTGTCAGTATAATCCTTCTGAGACCTGGCTGAGCTGAACCTCTAGGTTCTACTGGCTGAACAAAATTGCTCCTGTGGGATTTATACTCCAGAGAGAAATAGGTTCTCTTCCCCTCAGGCTCTGCTAAAGTGAGGTGATGTGAGCCTGGGTAATGGCATATCGTTCTTTGTTGCCAGTAAGTCTGCTCAGATTTTGTCTCTGTGACAGGAGGGATGATTTCTACAGGCTCATGGTAATATTGTTAGGGTGGCAAGAAATCTCCCTCCATGAGTTGAATGTTCTGGAATAACTCTACTTGGGAGAAAGACAATTTCTCCAAAGTACAGAATTTCTGAGGTTTTCAAAGATATTCATTTCCTGTTTCCAATCACAGCCACATCTTATTGCTGCAGCATGAGTTTAGAAAGTAAAACTAAAGTTTCTGACACAGTTCTCTTCCTACAGAACAGCAACTCTTCTATAGTTAAGATAAAAACAAACAAGCATTTAACAGTGTTTTCCTCTTTACATTTTTATTTATGAGGCTATCATAAATGCATATGTGCATACTGTTTATATATGAAACCTACAAAATGTTCCCTGTAAAAAGAGACAGCTTTCCTGTTGCCTCCTGACTTTGCTGGTTTGAGGAGCCTCTGTGGAACAGCTGTAAAGTTAAAAGAAATACAGCAAGGCTCTCCCAACTGTTTAGTTGTGCTGTCTGCTCATTGCCTGTTTCATGAAACCATGAACAATTGCTCTGATAGGGTCATTCTTATGAAGTAGTTTTCTCTTTCCAAAATAGTATACTCGATAAAGAGTGGGGAGGACAAGAACCAAGCATCATGCTGAACTCACCTGCTATCCAGGTGAACCACAGACTAAGAAAAATGAAAAGCATGTTGGTCCTTATTGCTAAACTACTTAACTGTATCCCATCATTCTTAATCCTTAAGAGAATATAATATTACTAGTATTGCTCAGGCCTAGGAATCCTGGGTAGGGGACAGCAAGGTGAAAAAGAAAGGGCAGACACACAGCCACATGTACAGGAAAACTAATGTCTGGATTTTTGCTCTAGTGAAGCAGAATCATATTCAAGACTTTTACTCACTCAGAGCTTTGTCTGCTCCTTACAAGAATGTGTTTGATAATAAAACGTAGAATTTTAGCCAAAAGCACATCATTGAAAGTGAATCACAACTTTTGGTATATGTAATTTTACTCCATCAATTGCCTAGCCTTTCATTGCTTCTCTGCCTTCACAAGGGTAAATTAACATTTGCAGTACAACTACCCTTGGACACAAACTCCGAGCTGGAGTTTACTCATTGGAATTGTGACAGCTCTGCAGTAATTGTCCATCACTCAGATAAATGAAGACTGAAAACTATAATAGCATTTTAAAATCTTGTGCCATGTCATTGGATTTCAGATTCATACAGGGAGGCTGGAGTCTCAATCACAAATGATTTGAACGTGTCATATGACCTAGACTAAGTGGTTGTAACATTTTTTCCTCTAATGGGGAAGATTCCTTAGACAAAAATATCTGATCCCAATTCGGTTTACTAATGCAAGAACATCTATGCTTACATTTCAGTAAATAATTCAACTACCAATGAGTTTAAGTTATAGGTGTTTGATACAGAGATTGAAAAAATTAAAATGTCTAAAACTGTTTATAAATCATCTTCTAGAGACCCTAGTGCAGGTCTTTATTAATATTTCCTTATGCAAAATCAAAAGAGATAGGTTCAGAAACACAGATACCCAACTGTAACTTAAGGAAGGCCGACTCTTCACTGTAAAATGAGAGGTTCTCATAAATGATATAAAGGAAAAATTATAAATGTTTAAATATTTTTAAATAAAACAGAAATTTTATGTATTTATAGGATGCATATTATATTTTGATACTTGCATACCATGCAATGGTCAGGTCATGTTAACTGACATTGCTATCAACTTAGAATATCTTTATTGTTTGTGTAGGAAACATTCACCACCCTCTCTGTGGGCTGTTGGGAAACGTAGAATCAGTGTGCCAGTCATACTTCTACTAAATCTGAAGTTTTCTTCCTTGGCACTGTAACTTCATATTGGCAGATATACTCTCTCCATACCCTCTTCTCCCTTCTTTTCCATACTCTGTTAACTATTAATATTTTGAAGAAAAATAATAAATCTTATGTTTGTAACACAAATAATAAATGAAACTATTGCTACTAAAAACCTAACTGTTGTGTACATTTTGAAAGTGTTTACATGCTATTATGATGTAAGGTCATGCAAAGACATTTATATAACTTGTCATGTAAATGCAAGACGAGGGAGTCCCCAAGGCTTTATCTCATTATCATTAACAATAGCAATAGCAACAGCAACAACAACAACCACAACAAAACTGTAGATACTAATATTAGTTGTTCTCAGCAACACCATTAATAAATCTGGAAAACCATTTCAGGACCATAATTAGCATTATGTTCATTCACGTACATTGTGTTCAGAACGTATAATTATCTTTAGCTCTCTAGACAGACATATACATTGAAGTGTTTAGAGTTGCATAATGGAGATGTCTTTAGCACACAAAATGTACTAAATATGGACCAATGCCATGTACATTTTTAGCTTTATATAAGATATTTGAAATGGAAGAAAAGGCAATAGTCTTAATGCTGCCTGCTTTTTTTTTAATGAAGTAAAGTCATGTCTGTGGTTTAAATATGTATTACTTAAGCAAATCAGATTTGGTGTTTACATCCTGAGGAGGGATGGTATGAAACAAAAGATTCTACATAGTCCATTAGCCACACTGATAAATTCCCTACTTGTGAGAAAATCTATCTGGTAATTTCATGGGCCATTAAAATATGAGAGGAACTTATATGCTATATGAGTTTTGAAGTTCTTTGATGTACTTTTCATGAAGGGAGGAATGTAACATTTTTTTCTACACAGAGTTCAAAACCATTCCTTTTTTATTTTTTAATTTGTTGTCAGATTTTACATTTGACGTTTACTGAACAATGGGAGAGAGGCCTCGTTATATCACCTTTGCTTAAGAAATGAGCCTTTGCAGAAGACATTAGTTTGCTTCTGTTTATTCAAAATCTCCATCTGAATTCCATTTCCAGCTTGGGGATTTTGATGCTCTTAAAGGCGAAAATGGACATCTGATTCACTGTTGGCTTGCTGAGACAACTTCATAAAGTTTTCTACTCAAGGGGAAAATCCTATTTCTTCTCAAAGATTAAGTAAAACTCCATTACGTGCACACACCACATTTTTGTCCATTCCTCTGATGAGGGACATCTGGGCTAATTCCATCTCATGGCTATTTCGCATAGCGCTGTTGTAACACAAATGGATGTGCAGGTAGGTCTCTCTTTGCTATATTGACTTGGCATTCTTTGGTATATATCAAGGACTGTATAGCTGGGTCATCTGGCAATTCTATCTGTACTTCTGGTAAAAGCCTTGATGATGTGTACATGTTTGTGTTCCCACTAGCAGCATGAAGTGTTCCTGTTTCTCTACTTCTTCGTTCTTTGTTTCCTTAAAGGAAGTTATCCTGACAGTGGTCAGGTAACTGTGGTTTCAATTTAAGTTTCCCTGATGGCTAACAGTATTGAGAGTTGTATTACATTGTTTGCCAGAAATTTATGAAACTAGAGATCGTATTAAATTAAATAAGTCAAAGGATTGGATGTTTTCTTGTGTTTGTGTATACTGGAATCCTTTGTGGATAGATTAAAAATTGTTCTTGATCCTACAGCATATAAGTTAACTGGTATGATACCTGGTAAGACTAGGTGTGTCAACATTATTTCACGGGGAAGAGAGATCCCCTGCCCAAGAACTTATTTTTAGATAATGTAGGTAGAGGAGAGGGTTCATGAGGCCCTACTCCTTCCTAAATATTTACAGGTATTTAACAGTAGCTGGGCAAGAGAAAAAATGTTTTCTCCAGTGATAAAGAAAAAGGTAAGGAGTCCTTGCTCCTTTAAACAACCCCTCCCCCAGTACCCTATAAGTAACCCAGTGTTTATAAAAATAAAAACATAAAAGATAGACATGGAAATAAAAAGTGTCAGCAGATCAGTAGGAGAGAAACAGATGAAGTCAACAGGAAGTAAAAGTGATAAAAATATACTATTCGTATTTATGAAAATGCTGCCTGAAGCCCGTTATATTTATAAAATAAAAAATTGTCCAATATAAGTTTATACATATATATACACGATAAAAAGAAAGAAGGGAACCTAAGTTGGGGAGGCTAATGAGAGAAAGGCAGTAGAGTTTTTAGGGGGGGGAATGAGAAAAGAAAGTATGTAGGCAAAGTACATTATGTTTCAAAGATAGTGTTTTAGAGAACCCAATATAGTGTTCTCTCAACAAGCCCCAGGTTATCAGTGTTTTGAGTTTGATAGGCTAGTGAGGTAAGACTATGATTAGGTATGAGTGTTTGAAGGATAGACCCTTCTCAGTTGTTTTCACTGTATAAAAATGTGTGTAATTTCTGATTTATCTTTAAATGGAAAAAGATATACGGATTTGAATAAGAACTGTAAGACCTTCATTGAAGTGGAAATTTCTGGTTTCCTTGGAGACTCAGTTGTGTCATGTGATTTTTTTTTGGAAACTGTCATATAAGAGAATATTTTTGCTGTAGCAGACACACAGGAGAAAGTTCTCCTAATAAGAGACATGTAATGTTTTTCTGGAGGTGGCTTGGAAAAAGGGCATGTGATGTTTTGCTAGAGTGAATGCTTGAGAAAATATGTGATGTTTGGAAAGTGTATAAATATAGTCCAAAGGACAGTGGATGATGATGGATGGTCTTGATATGCCTTGTCATTCTTTGCTTGTTATTGTTGGGTTTTGCCGATGCTGATTTTTGCTGATGATTCTGAATCATATTGGTATGCCTTACCATTTGTTTTTAGTCATCGTTCGTCATGACTAAATTCACCAAAAATCTTCTGCTTGTGTTCTTGCTGCTTCTAAGGCTTGGGACCACTGGCGACTTCTTGCCACTCATATGGATGCAGGCTGATTGGCAGAGCCTCACGGTTTCTTCTGGATTGACCTGCCATTGCTGATTCATGTGCGGTGTTTGCGAGTGGACTGAGCTGCCACTGATGATTTGAGTGAACTGAACTGCTGATACCCTGACATGGCAGATTGGATTTGCTCCAAAGAAACATTTCTCAACAGGTTCACATCTTCCTTTGCTCTATTAACTTTTCCTTTCCATTACGTCTGGTGGGGGTGAGCTTAAAGCGATGTTAAAACATTTAGGACCCCTTACTAAAAGCAGGTTTTGAAAAATTTATAATCCATACCTCATCGTCACATGGCCTTCAAGCTTCAGTGAGCATAGAAACCTCTCAACATTCATATTATTGACATATCCATTTAAAATGAGAACAACTTGGTACAGCCTTGAGAAGGGTCATGATACGTTGCTCTAAGACAACTGTGGTTAAATGGTCTCTTGAGATGGAACACAGGTATTCAACACAGACACCCAACTTCTGGGAGCTGATATATGAAGGCCTCCCTTTGGAAAGTTATTTGTAGATCCAGTAATGGCATAAATAGTAATAGCAATTACTTATTGCTGTTTTTGTTGGTTTATTCGTGGTGTGTGCTACTGTATGCTAGTGTGTATGTGTGTGTGTGTGTGTGTGTGTGTGTGTGTGTGTGTGTACTTAGGAACCTTAGCATGTTTGTGGTATTCAGAAGACAACTTGCAGAAGTAGGTGTTATTCTTGCCCCATGTGACTCACAAGCACCAAAGCAAGCTTGGCAGTAAGCCCTTACTGCATTAAACATCCTGTTGATCCATGTAATGACTTTTGATCTTACTTAGTTTCTCTCATTTGCCTTCTTTCCATTAATAAAATTCCAAAGTCAGATTTAAAGGAGTTAATCCCATAACTGAAAATGATGCCATACTTTTTCCTTAAGTATGGTATTTCAGGCTTTTTATTTTCTCAGCCATGAGTACAGTAAGATTATTGTAATTACTTCAGACTGATAAGAAAAGATAATTTCCATTAAAATTAAATGCAATTTATGTAATATTTTATAAAGAGATGGCTCTGGCTTTCAAGTAAGATATTCCAGTATATGAGTCATTGGAATTTTGAGATAGAATATGTCTTGACTTATTTTAGTTGAAGAGCTGTCTTTTGAGTCAGGTCATGTAATTTGTGAGACTCTTCTATGAGTTATTCAGAATAAGTTGAGAAATTATTCACACTTAAAGAAAGTTAAGGAACAAATGATGGAGAAAAAAGAGAAATAGAAGTTGCAAGTGTGCCCCTGGGTTTCTTTTTATGCTCATTTTAAAATTTACCAATTTAATGAAGTCGTTAATTAGTGATGCTTCCCCAGGCTCTGGGGGCACTTGAGGATTTGATGCTGTCTGTAATATGTCTGTGAGTTACAGAAGGACAGTAGATCCAGGGCAGTGGTGCATACTGCCTGAGCTCTGGATCTTTACACTCTTTGTAAGATCTGAGCAATGCAAATCTAGGGTTACTAATGAGAGGTAGCTCTCCTGGAGAGTACAAGTCAGTCATGGGCCGTGGAGAGCACTGTGACAGTCAATTCATAGATACAAGATACAGTTCTATATCCGGGGAGCCCTACCTCTCCTGACATCTGGTAGTCTGTGCTCCACGGATATATTTTAGATTGTAACCACAAAATTCTACCCTGCTGGGGACCAATGTTCATGGGCCCCAAACCGGCTTTCTCCTAACATTAAATAATTGGTATGGGGAAAAACCTGTGTTGTCTTATGACTTGTTATTAATCCTTATCACAGCTCCACACTGATCAGAGAGTGTGTCATACAAGCTGACAAATGCATATCCTAAGGTCCCTTTCAACTTTAGAACCAAGTTTGATTGCTTTGTTTTCCTTTGCTGAGATAAGGTCTCACTCTTTAGCCCAGGCTGTCTCGGAACTACCAAAACCCAGGTTGGCTTCAAAGTTGTGGCATTCTTCTTCAGGCTCCTGAGTTTTGGGATTATAGGTCTGAACCACCATGCCCAGCTTCAAGAATATTATGAAAGAGAAAAACTAGGCAGGGAAAGCAGTGCAAAAGCTTAATGGCTAAAGGCGTTGTGCCACGGAAGCCTGCAGATCAGAGTTTGATACCCACCAAGACAAAATAAGGGGCTGATTGCATTTGTCAAAGCAGAAACATTTCAGATAGTCTCTACCATGGATGTCTAGAAAATAGAAACCCTTCCCTTTTCTCTTTCAAGGGAAAGCTGTACAGGGCCTGCAGGATTCTACACTAGGCCCTCTATGTACATGTTGTGGCTTTTAGCTTGGTTCAGGAGCAAATATATTTTTATTCTTTTGCTTCTTCTTGTGACTCTTTTCCTCTCATTGCTTTGCCTTGTCCAGGCTCCTGTGAGAACTTTGTCTTGTTTTATTGTCTCTTGCCTTTGTTCTGTTTGGTTTTTGTCTCCTTGAGGTCTGCTATTTTCTGAAGGAACATGAAAGAGTGGATCTGGGCGAGTGGGGAGGTGTGTATGAGGAACTAAGAGGAGTGAAGAAGGGAAGCTATGGTCGGGATGTATTATATGAGAGAAGAATCTATTTTCAATAAAAATATAAAAATTAGTTGGGGATTTAGCTCAGTGGTAGAGCACTTGCCTAAGGCCCTGGGTTCTGTTCTCAGCTCTGAAAAAAAGAAAAAAAATATAAAAATTAAAAGAGGGAAAACTGGTTTTGGCAACATCAATCAGTGAGTCGGAAGGAATTACAATGTGCATTTTGCACATAGAGTTTTCTATTTTGCATCTATCTTCTCACCTAGCATTTATAAAGAATGTGGTAGGATAAGACATTTCCATACAAACTTAGAATATGCTTTAGTAGGAAAAAAGTTCTTCAAATGTGTTTTTACTTTTTATTTCTGGAGCTCTGTTGGGAAATTATAAAGCAGTGGCGTGAACCACATCTCTCTATTTTCCTGTAGAGATTCAAGTATTTTGCATGCTTCCCACTACTTGGCTTCATGAATTGGTAATAGATAAATTGAAAGGCAGGTGTGTTTATAATGCATGTCACCTTGGTTGCTTATGCCGCTCATAGTGGACCATGTTTCATAATTTGAAATCTTAAGGCCTGTTTTTTTTTTTTTTGTGGTTATAAAGATACTTTTCTTTATTTTAGTTCTAGTTTATTTTATGGAAATGGTATTTTAAGAAGGAACTAGAACAAGCAAGATTTTTAAAATGATATCTACTTTTAAAATTTTTATGTCATACTTGGCCAAGGCTGTTTCTAGTGAGCAAGAGATAACACATAACTTCAACATCTGTATATCTTGAACGTTAATTAAAATATTTCGTGTACAAATTACTTTTCCCAATGAAAAGTATCAAACTGGATATGCAAGTGAGAATTTTTAGCTTTAAATTTTATGAACATTCCTTCGTCAGTGTAGAGTCTGGAGTCAGAGAGGTTTACACACAAATGAAAATATTCTTAAGTAAGTTCTATTTTCCTTTTTCTTTTAAATTTTTTTCTCTACCATTTAAAATCCAGGTCTAAGTATAATTTATTTTCCATCCTAGGATGGATGTTTAGCAATTCCTTAGACCTGAGGGGGTTACAGGGAATATGAAATCTCAAGTAGAGAGAAGGTTGTCAAGAAAGGTGTGGGCACACAATAGCTGAACTTCAGGGCTGTATCTCACCTGAGTTCTTGTCATGCTAGAGGAGAACTGTTTGAAAATCAGGCTCTCTTCTTAACCTCATATTTTGGCTTTGGCCTTTATCAAGTTGCCTATTCTAACATTTTAGTGGAAAAGAGAGTTTTCTAGTATAGAGGTGAGAAGAGTCAAGAAGATGCCTTGGATACAAGGCTGAACTTAGGGCCTGGAGGAACTGATCATTCAGTTGTCCTGAGAGCTGCTCATTTGCTGTATTAGCCATTGTACATGGGCACGGGCAGGGGCTGCTATGACGGTGGAGGCTCAGCAGTGGCAGAATGTTGGAATTTCTACGTTAAATGCATTGAAATGTGTTTTAGTACAGAACGTTAGAACCAAAATTAAAGACTGAGCAATTCCTCTTTAGAACAAACAGAAAACAATGATTATGCTGTCATTTATCATAAGATATAAATCTTCAATTATAAATTTCTTTTGTTCCCAAATACATATTTCATTTCCCGATATGTCCATCATCTTCAAGAAGGAAATAAAATTTAAGAAAATAAAAGTTAATGTCAAAGTAAATATCATGCTCTGAATTTCAAGGAATCAATAATGGTTGTGTAACTCTTCCGCAATGATTATCAATCTTTAACTTCACCGATGGTGCTGCATTGAATTTTCCAATCTGGACACATAAAAATCAGAACACACAAAATATTAGTGCATACTCAGATGTGAGGATCCATCCTAACAGAGCTAAAAATAAGGCCAAAGGTTGTCACATTTGGTTGCAGAAGGTGGATTTACCCAATAATCCTTGAGGCGTAACTTCCTTTACACAGTTGTCCTACATAACATTTACTCTCTTTTGTTTCCAATTTTATGTGTAACTGTGTAGCTTTAAATGTGTTTGATTTCATAACGATATGAGTAGATTCACAAATATGTAAAAGATGGAGGCTTTATAGCAATGTCACCAGAATAAACATCAATCAAGAAGGAAAAGAAAGTCAAATTTAAGAGGTAGTAAATTCTAGCAAAGTTTCAAAAATTTCCCCCAAGTTTTGTAGTCAAACACATCTGAAACTCTGCCAAATATGAAGTATTTGACAATTTTATAATTGGTATTCTTTATCTATGTTTAACTTAGATTAAAAAAAATGAGAGTCAGCTACTCAGGAGATCTAGACAGGAAAAAGGTTCAAGGTGTTTAGTTGTTGTGGTTGTTTTGTTTTGTTTTTGGCAAGAGTGAACTCAAGATTAGGCTGGGTGGCATAGCAAGACTTTGTCTTAAATCAAAATTAAAGAACTAGGGACTAAGTAGCAGTGGAGTGTCTGCTGAGCACACATGAAGCCCTGGCTTTGATACCCAGTGAGAGAGGCTGGGGAAAGTCAAGCTTGTCTGAACACATTGTTTAAATACGCTGAGCTTGTCTACTAGTGAAACTAACACGGGAAGCTGAGAAAGTCTAAAAGCCAAGTTCTCATGAGCAGAAACGGAATTGCAAAAACCACTGTAGGAGAGCAGAACATACTTTCTGTATCTGCCAACTATTGTCTCAGACTTAACCTCAAAGTGTTAATTAAAAAGGTTAATCGAAAATGACATTGGGTATTTTGATAAATGTGCAAAGTTAGTAATTATTCCAAGTTGCTTAAAATCTGTTGGAAATCATGAATCAAAATAGTCAAGGCACAGAATGCAAAAAGTTTTTGACTTTTGACTATTGTTATTAAGTTGTAATTATTGAACGGGAAGCTTTAGAAACAGGAAAACTCAATTTATAAAGTCAAGGAAAAGAACTCCAACCACTAAATAGAATAACAAAAAAAATAGAGGAGGCAACTTCTAAATATAAGAATTTTCTTTCTTGCTGTTGTGGCAGTTGGCAATACCTAGATCTCAAGGGTGGATTTGAAGATAGCTGTCTTTTTTTTTTCTGTTTGTTTGTTTTATGTTTTTTGTTTTCTGGGTCATTCTGTATTAGATGACAAGTGACCAGAAAGGAATTTCTCACCTTTTCACAAGAACCCCTTTCAGCACAAGCGCAGCAATCCACTAGATACTTCTCAGTATCAGCCACCATTAACTGTCTTCTCTCATAACACCATTACAATGGTAATTATGCTCTACCCTGAGTCTGGGAGGGGACAAGCTACCACAGCACAGTGATTCTATCAAATGAAATTGGGAAAATCTGTGGGCTTTTAGTAAATAAATTTGGTTTTGCTTCATAAACTGAATGAACATTTTAGAAAGTTTCCTAAAGACATTTTCTGAAAAGAGATCCTTAGATCAGAGGAAAAAAACTGTAAAAATTCTTGGATTGATACATTTAGATTTCTAAATAAAATAATCTAAATATTTTTATTTAATAAAATCTTATAGAACTTACCAAATACATTGTTACTCACAGAATTTTTTTAATCATTAAAATATGACACTACCAGATGGCCCACACATTTAATCTCTGCCCCTGAGAGGCAGAAGGAGACAGATTTCTCTGATTTCAAGCCCAGCCTTGTCTCCATAGAGAGTTCCAGGTCCAATAGAGCTACATAGTGAGACTCTGTGTCAAAACAAAAACAACAAGAAGAACAAAATGGTGGGACAAGGAAAGTCAGTCGAAAATATCAACATATGTAGCATTAGTCACATAATTCAACTGGGACCAGGACTGTGGGAAATGTGTTAAAATGTTAAAATAAAATGATCTTGTTGAAAATTACATTGTTCTGCAAAGTGCATGCAACATGATATTGGAGAGACATGAGATTAGGAATCCTATTAATGGATCTATACCTATGAAAAGTTGTCAGTGCTCTCTTAATTTCTTACAATTAATGCATAGACTATCTTGTTCATGTATAGACTTGTGGTGCTACAACTTTATGTCTAATGACCTTTTATAGCATTGTTTTTCTGAGTGCAACTATAGTATCCTAGTAGAACCATTAGCCTTTTAATAATAACATTGTAGGAATACCAAGTGTGTGTGTGTGTGTGTGTGTGTGTGTGTGTATGTGTGTGTGTGTGTGTATGTGTGTGTGTGTGTGCATTTTAAATGTATATGCCTCATAATTTAGTTATTTTGTGCCTTTTCTTAACCTTTAAAATATTCTACATTGAACATTACATAGCTGTATCCTCTTTGATAGAGCGTCAGCCTGTGCTGCAGTGATGTTTTTCTCAGAGAACATACTAAATTCCTTGACGTTATTGTGATAATATTACCATGGCAAGTTTATAACCAAGCTTCTATTTTGCCAAATTCTATTTTATTGATCCACATGAGCAGAGATTTTTAATTTTTTGTCTGATTGGTCTATATCATCACCATTGATCCTTGAACACAATTTTTTGCAATTAAAATTTGGGAAGTGGCAATAAAACCTGTAGGTTACAAAGCAGTTATTCTCTATTTACTTTCCTTTTAAATAGTTTTTATTGGATATATTTCTTTATTTACATTTCAAATGTTATTCCCTTTCCCAGTTTTCTGTCCATAAGCCCCCTATCCCTCACCCTCCCCTATAGGGGTGTCCCACGCCTCTTACAACCTCCCTGACATTCCCCGGCACTGGGGGTCCAACCTTGGCAGGACCAAGGGCTTCCCCTTCCACTTGTACCCCAACAAGGCTATTCTCTGTTACATATGCAGTTGGAGCCAAAAGAACAATAATGCCAACCAACCAGAGCTTCCAGAGACTAAACCACTACTCAAAGACTATACATGGACTGACTTAAACATTTTTGAGGGTCAAAATAATATATATGAGGCCAATCATTTCCCATTAGCATGTAAAGTAAAGCATGATGTTAGACTCCAGCAGCATCTGCTCCTAAAAGGAAGCTCGGCTGTTAGAGATGCCACTGGGATTAAATGAAATGCCACTGATTGAAGGTTTGGGTTTGGAATAAACATCCTCGATTTTCCCTTTCAGCCATTTTACCTTCCCACTCATGTTTGGACAAGTTATCCATGAACAAGATAGGAAATGACATGGCAACAATAGGCAAATAACCATAAATAATGTGTCCCTAAAGAGAAGAGTGAGCTTTTCCTGTGTTCATCACCTGCCTTAAAATACTACAGATGATACGACTACCCAAGAACCTCAAACACTGGGGAAGAGTAGCCACTAGTTTCCAAAATAAAGGACAGCAGCCAACCTTCTATTCATAGACTGTAGTCCCAAATCATTAATGACAGGGGTTTTCCCCATAATACTTTTTTGGTAAAATTGAAAGTAGAGCAACATGTGACATGGTAGAAGGAAAATAAGCTGGCAAAGGATGTCAAACACGACATTGAATATTTTGCAATTGGACACGGAGAGGATACAAGTAAAGAATAAAACTCTGATGAAATAATTTAAAAGTTTTTCATTGGCTGTTTAATATATTAAGAAAAAACAGTCAAAGATATCTGAAAAACCTGCAGGCATATCCTTGACTTGGACTCTTTCATTTATTGATGTGCTAAAATCATAGTGAAAATGAATCACTAGGAAAAGGTTAAATTGTTCACATTTTTTCACAATATGGGGAGGGAATATGTAAAAATTACTGTATAGATCTGCACAGGCAAGTGGCACTTACCTCTCAGCTGGAACAAACTCGTGTGTTTTGAGAACTTCATATGCAGCAAATATTTATGGTACTGTTAGAATGTGGTGGATGAATGTTAGCTGTAAACCAGAATGTTGCTGTTAAGGAAAAAGAAGAAGATGGCACAAAACTTTCATGTCACACACACACACACCTATGCATACACACACACATGCATACACACACACACCTATGCATACACACACATGCATACACATATACACACATGCACATGCACACACACACCTATGCATACACACATGCATACACATACACACACATGCACACACATGCACACACACATACACACACATGCACACACACACCCCTATGCATATACAGACATGCATACACATACACACACACACACACGCACACACACACACACACACACACACACACACACACACACACGTCCCTCACAAGCAAGGATCCAGAGCATGATTAATCCATTGATTCCACAAATAGCTGTGAAGTACCTATTAATTTATTAAATACTTTTTTACATGTTTTCTTTTCAAGTATCCTTAAATCGCACCTCATGATATAATTATGTAATATTTAGATGGACAGATGAAGAGCAATGTGCAATCAGTATTTATTTCGAGACTGAATGCTTCTTTTACTCTTCTTCATGTGACTGATAGGGCTAGACCTACTGATCATCCTATCCCAACCTGGCAAGTGCTAAGATTCCAGGCATATGCCATCAAGCCCAGCTTTGAGGTTGACTTTAAATATTAACTGGTCACATCTAGATAAGGAAATTTTCATTTGTTTCCTGATATCAAATAGCTGGTTCAGAGTAATTGTATTTAGTAAATGAAATAAAGTAATTATCCATTTTAAAGCTATCGGACACTTAGCAAGGATGTCAATCAGTATTTGAAAAAGGAGAGGCCCCAGGACCCAAGGATGATGGTAGGACAGTTTTGGAAAGAACAGAGAAAAGGAACAGCTCAGAAGTAACAGTAGCATCGAGCCCTAGACTCCAACCTCAGTATTCAAAATGCTTGTCAAGTGTCTGTCTTCAGCTGCTTTGAGGTTGGAGAAAAACCTGTTTGTTTGTTTGTTTGTTTATCAGACTGATGCCCCCTGAACTGTCAAGTACTATGAACAAGAATAATTTCAATCTGTGCTCTTAGTATCACAACAAAAGGAGCATTAAGATTCACTGTTGAGAAATGACCTCATTTGTGAGTCGCTTTTTTCAATGTTCTGGTTGGTTTGTCAGTGCGGATAACATCATCTCCTTTTTTTCCAAGTGTATCAGACTAGTGTTGGCAAGTGGCTGAAACAAAAATAACTTTGATTTTTTTCTAATGTCATGTATGCTTTTGAGGCTACGACTTTCTATTAATTAAATTAAATTGAGTATAGCTCTTTGGGGAAGGATATGAAAATATGACAGGTCTTCATTTATAGAAGTTAAGTGGTGGAAAATGGAATTGCACTATTTAATAAATTGTAATTTAGGCAACAGGAAAGGAAAGAGATTTATCAACTCACAGAAAAAATACATTTTATATGTTTAATTGATAGTTTTCCTGAACAGTCTCAAGTCGTTAAATATGTAAACAATTCCCTTTGCATGGTCTTTAGAGTGATAAAATCAAAGAGTTTGAAAAACAGTAAAGGGCAAACTAGAAATGGCAAACATATTAAAGTCACTCTCCTTGACTTTTCCTCTTGTCTACTCTCATTTCCAAATCCTGACCTCATTACTATCCTCAGTCTGGAGTCTTTGTAGCAGACATGCAGCTCCCACTACAAACCCCACAAGTTTGAGCATAGTTTAACTCCAACATGTGTTTCACTGGATGCAGATATTTAATGCCTTCAAATGAACAACCAAGCTACTTAATTTAATCTATACCTATGAATTTCTCTTTCCACTTACACTGATAAGTTGTGTGGGCTATAGTCACTGTGAGTCTAACTATTTTTGTTCAGTATACCATGACCAGTATAAGTGAAGATGCCCTGCATTTATCTCAATATTTCTCAATTTTTCACCTTTGCCTTAAATTTTGATTAACAGCTCTGTTCCTTGATTTCAGACCTTCCTGCAAATATTTTGTTATAATGGCTTGATACTTATCTCATTTGTATTTATTTGTTTCAATATTCAAATGTAATTATTAAATATATACTCCGTATTCATTTCTATTATTTTTATTTTTAAATTTTATTGTATTCATTGTATATAGTACTGTTTGTATTATATAAGGATTTTTAAATATTCAACTATATTACGTGGGGAGCACATTTCAGACCTACCATACCCCTCTATTTTTCCCTTTCTTACTTCTTATCCTCATCCTTCTTTATTCTCCTAGAAGGTTTAGCCTTTGTTTAATATCACACATATGTATATATTATATATGCATGATATATTACATATATCACATATGTCAAGTAATATACATATAAATATGTGTGTATATGTATACACAAAACATGCATTTAAATGCATATGATTTTATGTGTATGAAATATAGGAACTAAAAATGGGAGAAGAGATATTTATCTGAGATTGGCTTAATTTCTTAATATCATTATACTAGTTGAATCTATCTTTCTGAAAACAGCATAAATTCAATTTTTGTACCTAAAAACACTATTCATTACACACATACACACACAAACATGCACAAACACAGCATGCATGCTCCCACACAAACATGCACACACACACACACACACACACACACACACTTAGCTATTTTGGATACAATCTGTGATACAAATGTCTAAGGTTTCTTTAGCTTATAGAGGCAAGGCTCCCAAAAGAGGGATAAGGACAGCAACTCACCCATAAAACCTTTGACCTAAAATATATGCACAAAGATGAAGCAGATACAAGAGAATGACCAACCAATGACTTGTCTAAATGGAGGTCTATTCCATGGGCAAGAACCAATCCCTGAAACCATTAATAATACTCTGTTATGCTTGCAGACAGGATCCTAGCATAACTGTCTTCTGAGAGGCTCTACCCAGCATCCGATGGTAACAGATGCACAGAATCATGGCCAAACATTCGATGGAGCTCTGGAAGTCTTGTGGAAGAGTTGGAGGAAGGATTGAAGGATCCCAAAGAGTGAAGGGACTCCACAGGAAGACCAACAGAGTAAACTTGTTAGGACTCCTGGGTTCTCCCAGAGACTGAATTAAGAACCAAAGAGTAAGCATGGGCTAAACCTAGGCCCCTCATACATATGTGGCTGGTGTGCAGCTTTGTCTTCATGTGGGTCCCCCAACAACTGGAGCAGGGACTGCCTCTGAATCTATTGCCTGCCTTGTATCCTGTTTCTCTAACTTGTCAACCTTTTCTTGCCTCAGTGAGAGAAGATGTGCCTAGTCCTGCAGTGAGTTGATGCTAGGGTGGGACAATACCTGGAGGAATCCTTCCCTTTCTCAGAAGAGAAGGGGAAGGGGAAGGGCGAAGAGGAACTGGTAGGGAGACTGTGGGAGGGGGGGCTGATATTAGGATGTAAAATCAATACATAAATTAATGAAAAAAGAAAAGAATTTTATTAATTTACTGGAAAGAATCAAAGGAAGAAAAAGTTGAGGAGACCTTAGAATTTCTGCTAGAAATGTGAATTAGCCCAGGTATTATGGAAATCAGTATGGAAGTTTCTCAGAAAACACAAAACAAGACTACCATGTGAACCAGATTTATCATTCTTCTGTCTACCCCAAAGAACCACCAGTTATTGAATCATTTATATTATTAAGCATGCAGCCTTTGGACTTTATGCTGCATGCATCCCAGGACATCTGTTGAATATGGCCTAAGATATTTGTAGATGACAACTTAATGTTGAAATGTCAAAACCTTATGCTAACTAGGCTATCAGACAACTTAATATAACCTAGAATTATTAGGGAGAGTCTAAATAAGGAATTAGCCAGAGCAGATTGGACTGTGGTCATGTCTGAGGGGGATTGTCTTGATTGTTAATGTAGGTGGGAAGACCCACCCTGAATGTGGGGAGCATCATTTCATGGGATGTATCCCATTTTGTGTAAGAGTGAAGAAACCCCAGGCAAGTGATGCTGGCACACCCATTTCTTTCTGCTTTTGACTGTGATTGTCTCTTTGAGTTCCTACCTTGACTTTCAGAAAATGATTGACTGTAACCTGGGATTGTAAATTGGGAAACCCATTCTTCTCCAAGTTATTTTTTGTCAAGATAGTTCGTTACTGAAACAGAAATGAAACTAAGGTGGCCATGTAAGACAGTGTAGGGATAATTCTCTACAGACTTTCCATTATCCTAAGTGACTGGCAGTTCTCTACCTGATATTACTAACAAAATTCCTCATATACTCATGTTTTTTTCCAGATATGGGACTTTGGAAATTGCTAAAACTAGCACAGCTTTGGCAAGACATTGGCTCTCATTTAAGAACTTGTTGTGATCTCAGCTCCTGTGAACCATGTTTTAAAGCATCTTTATATAAAATAAAGTCACTTTTAGTGGCAAACATTGACACATTGATTACATGCCTATGTCTTTTGTGAGTGTGCCCCTGAGGACTTGTATTCTGCTACTAGTGTGATTAAAGTAGTGCAAAGAGTATATTATAAACTTCGAGTGACGTTTCTTTTGAAATAATTATAATCGAGGTACTTCCAATTAAACTGGCAGGTGTTCTAGAATGTGAAAAAGATTAATTAGGGATCCAAGTAGTCCTTTCAACTAATAGTGTCATTATAATAGTCTGTATAAGTGGATATTATACTCTCTTAATCGTATTTAACTTAATACAGTAAGAGTAGTTAATCTGAGAGTATGTGATTTATTCAGCTTACTTCCAAAGAGAGTCTGAGGTTGAACACTGGGTGAGGGATTTGAGCAGGCCTGCTCTTAGGCTTTCTAGAAATGCCCATTTGAGACATTTGGGTTTTTAACAGTTCACTGCTCCATAAGTGGCTTTCCCTTCCAAGGCAATCTATCTTTGCTAACAGGCTCCACACTTAATGTTGTGTGAACTACCATGTAGTGATCGCTACTAGTGCAGTTAAATGCTTTTATAATTAAATCTATAGTGAATGCATTTCTTTATCTTTGGGAGGCAGTTTCCTGCTGTGTGTTTAAAATTGTGGAAATTTGAGGTATTGTCATAGAAAATGTGAAGCATGTGGCTGAAATGCAATTGCAATTACTTCCCTTCAAGGGGAATATGCCTTTTGTTAAATAAATAGGTATGGGGTTGCATTGGTTTACTTAATAATATAACCTCTGTCATCATTTACAGCTTTGAAAAGCTTTTTAAAAAGCCATGAAAAATATAATTAGAAAATAACCTGACACAGTGCACAGAGATGTCTATCATGCTTGCTTTGGCCTTGAGAACTTCTGCCTTCTCTATAGGAAGCTTGGTTGGTGGAGGTTGGACACACACCCACTCAGGACAGCTTGAGTTAGAGTTTTAATGGCTTATCTACTCTCAGTATGACTGGGATCGTTTATTAATCAATGACAAACCTATAAAATACATGAAGAATAGTATGATGGCTTAGAGTTAGTGCAATTAATGGGCAGATATATCTTCTACTCAGCATGGCGTTTGGCGCCTACTTAGTGTTCCTCATTATATTATTACCAGCATCCCAACAGAAAAGTTGAATTGACTTCCCACCGAAGAAAACTACAAGGATGGACAACATTTCAAATGTAGCCCACAAAGGAGGGGAATAGGTGCTCATTAAAAAGTACATTTTAGTTATAAAATTCTTTATATTTCCAGTCTTACACCAGTTCTGTTGAGCTGTATTAAAGTATACTGATTTAACAATTTATAATAAATCCATGAATTGACAATTTTAGAAACAGTACTGTTCCTTAAAAAAAAAAACCTATACAATAAAGCCTGTGCAATTGTTATTGGGGAAACTGAGAGTTCTTTTGAGAGTTACACTTTGGAAGAAAACTAGTGCATTAACCAAGCTGTAAATCCTGGCAGTTGTGTAGAGTGAGGAAATGGAAAAGAGAAAGAGAAAATCAGGCTCTTTGTAAGGAAGGTGAGAAGGAGCCACATGGAAAAAAGGGAGGGGAGATCAGATAAAAAGCAAGAAATCCTGAATATCAGGGAAATCATGCCTACATCTCTGGCTTCCAGCAGACACAATAAAGAAAAGACATGGTTAGTTCTCACTGATCCACAGCATCTGATTGCAGGTATTTATGTCCCAGTGTGAAGGATTATATCTGGACACAGAGTTAGAAACGTAAGTGAGAAAGAAAAGACAGGGCTGGGCACAGTGGCGCACACCATGAATCCCAGTGCTCGGGAGGCAAAGGCAGGGAGATCTCTGAGCTCAAGGCTAGCCTCGTCTACAGAGAAAGTTCTAGTATAGCTAGGGCTACACAGAGAAACCATGTCTCAAAAAGTAAACAACAACAACAACAACAACAACAACAAAAATAAGGGGAATAAAAGAATGAAAGAAACAAAGAAGACTCCCAAGAATGGGAGTGATTTTTTTGCTCAATATAACTAGATGCTAATGTCATAAAGAAATACCTCTTGAATTGACCAAGAAATTCCATGCTGCCTAGCTTTCATAGTGCTGGAAGTTTCTAACAAGATTCTGGAGAAGAAAGATGTCAGTGGTCTTATCTAGCACAAATCTTTTCATGATACAATATTGTGTGCCCACTAATACTATGGTGGTATGACATTTATGGAGGCAACGAACTAGTCTATTGATTCGATTTTATTTCTGCTCCTCAGGAATAAATTTCTCTCTGGCCAATGTCCATGGCTAGGGAAGTCATAGGCCCTAAAGCAATGCTGACTTTCTTAATGGTCATGTTGTTAAACTGTCTTCTAAAATAGTTATGTTAATATCCATAGATTTGTGCTGCTGCAAACTTGGTCAGAAACACTTCTTATTGCCCTGAGAGTAGTTTTACTACTAAAAGAAAGTGACTGTTAGTTCTCAGCCACAGATGGGCTATCTATATCAACTCCCTGAAAGTCTCAGGGAAAATTCTGAAAGAAGGGACTAATAAAATGTAAGATCCAGTCAACTGGCAGGAATGTCATGAAATGTCCTCTCCTCATAACGCGGCTGTTGTATAGTAAACTCATGGTAGCTGTAGTAATCTGCACAAAAAGTCAAACCAGCTAAAGTTCCTAGCACAAGGATGGAAAGATGGCTCTGTGGTTAAGATAAATACTGCACAGGACCTAAGTTTGACTCCCAGCATTGGTGCCTGGTAACCCACAGTCATGTATAACTTCTACTGGGAGTGGTTATGGCAGAACGCAATGCCACTTGCCTCCCCAAGCTGAGAACCTGTGCTCGCATGTACGTGCCAATGTACAGATGCACAGAGCAGCATCCCTTTTCTATCTTAAAAAGAAAATTCTAGCATGAAGAGCTACTTGCGATTCACAGTTGCTAGTAGAATCAACTTCAAATCAAGCCTTTGGTGTACTTTTGTATGACATACCTCTTATACTTAAAAGTTTGCAAACTTTGCCTGTACATGTTTTGTTGTTAGATCAAGTTCAAATGAGGAAAGCCTACCAACATTTCTTTGCACAGTGACTTCTCTTATATATTAATTTTGATGTTTTAGCTCCAGTCCCTCCTCTTTAATCACAAGATGGCTCTTCTGGTAAAAGCCCTCACGCTTTGCTTTGCAAACGTGAAATGCTGAGTCCAATCCCTAGAGCTGATGATGGAAACAGAGAAGCCACTGCAGAAAAGTGTCTTCAGGTCTCCATTCATTCCTTATGGCACACACATAGCCACACTTTCGTACACACACACATACACATGTATGCACAATAACGAGAGGTAAAAATGTAAAACCTGTAGGTTTGTCTTTTTAACTTAAGAAAGATGATATGACTATTTTAATGAGCATGTTGAAATTTAATAAAGTATTTCCTTCCAAAGAATAGTTTAATACAATTTATGGCAGTATTTTATAGTCATTGATAAATGCATATTTCTAATATTCATGCAGTTCTAGCATTTATATAATTTTTGAATGTTCAAACAACTTTTTTTTCTTGCAGGCTACTGGGATATAATGGGTAAATAGTTATCTGTGACTAGTTTGTTCTTCACCTTGCATCAGTAGATGTCACTGTAGTGTCCCTGCTTGCTTGACAAAGTCACATTTGTTCTAGAAAAAAAAAGTGTGGGAGAAATAACGGGACATGAGTGCCTACAACCCGGTTTGAATGGTGTGTGCACCTTGAAAGAGGAATGTAACCTCTCTGGGTCATGGTCTTCTTTTCAGTGAAATGAAAATAGCAGGTTCTTCTTTGTCTCATAAGGTGTTATGAAAATGAAATCTGAGATTACTTGAAAAATGCTTCTTAAACTGAAAAACAGCCTGGCAGATGAAGCTGGGCTTATTTTCAAGTTTTCAATTTTGTGGGGTGATTGAATATTGGTTATATGCTTTTACCTTCTTGTATTATTTTTTGTAGTCACCCAGTAGGGTTTTTTTTCTTTTTTCTTTTTTCATTTTTTTTTGAAAATGGTTGGCAGCAGTTAGGAGGGCAGTCTGTTGCTTAGCAACAGTGTCTCCTGTATGCCCTCTACAGCTATATAGCTTTTGGACACAGGTATGCACTCAGCCTATGCTTCCCATTCTCTCAATAAACCTGTGTGGTTTTTGCAGCTAATCACATGAGGAACTATTTGGTGACCATTACTGAGGACCATAGCGAGGCTAAGGAATCTAACAATTCTTTGAAGAAATTGGATTTTTTTTTACCTGCTTTCTAAGTGTCATTATTTTTCTCACTGGCACCCTTATCATTTATAATAACCTTCACTGCTTATTACTAATCACCTTGAATTTCATGATCATTGTGAAACACATATTGTATGTTTTTAATGTCATTGTCAAGAATCCGTTCATTTTGGCAAGACGACTAATGCTTTGGGGTTGTTTCTTGTTCTTTTCCAGCGCCTCTAAGACAATCATAGTATCTATTTGCAGAACCTATCTTAATATCGTGTATGAAAAGCACAGAATTTTTCTGAGAGCCAGCAAATGATTATCATTCACAGTAGACCTCTCAATAGGTCCTTTCACTTACCATCTTGTTACAGGTTGCTGCTAATGGAAATAGTTTCAGAATGGCCTTGGGTTTACTGAATGCCATGTCGAACAGTTCTGTTCTCACATGTTAGGATGAGTGCTCTCAGATTTGGGAGAGGGGTAGTGAAAATTCGTAGCTCTTAGATTCTACTACGGAAATTACTGAAGGTGTTCGGGCATCTTACGCAATCAGATGTGTCTCGCTAAGCAGCCAGAGAGTAGTTCTGACAGTTTATATGATTGTTAATTAGTTTGTGATTATGTTAATTGCTACAGAACTGATTGTTGCTTTGGGACCTTTTCTCCCCCTCACTGAAATCTATGCACCAATCCTAATCCCATTCACAAAGCCTGATGCAAGGCTAGAGATGGAGAAAGCCTTGGATGTTAGCATTTGCACTTTAGCATTTTCTTCTGTGGCATTTACAAGATGGATGGTTCTTGGAGGCGTAAAATAAGGAATGTTAGCTTTAGCTTCTAAAAAGAAAATCTAGTGAAGAGCAAAACTGTCTGTTTCCTTCTCGTTTCTCTTAAGCCCTCGTGACTTTTTTAAAAAGTGAGTTCTGATTATGTATGGAGTCTTGGTTTTCATAAGGCACTTGACCATATGTGTACAAGTAATTTTTCCTACCACCCACTGTGACATTCCTCCGTATGGTTTCAGAAAAGAAAACTGTTAAAAGGAACATAGATTGGGGTGAAGAGGAAAGGACCTAGAACAATGTTTCTTAGCCTCCCTAAATAAATAATAATGGTTGTCGAAAAGCAAACACTTTGTGACTATGTTACTCCTATAAGACACACACATTTCTTTCCAGTCAATAAGGCCAGGCATGATTTTCACTAGAAATGTCAGTGGAAAACAATGCAGTGCTCTAGCAAAGTGAACCAAAAGTATAAAATCTGTTTATGCTTATACACTTTCGAAATGGTATGATCTACTGTTGTGATTAGGAAAATACAAACAAAATCAGTTATATGGTGATTTTATAACCCACAACACTGGAAGAAAGGTGAAACTCTAGCAGTATCAAGTACTGATGAGGGTTTCTAAAAACAGCAGCAACAACAGCTGGGGTTTTACCTTCGAAGTGCAATGCACACTCCCATGTCAGAGTTCACATATGAGAAATGTCCTACTATGGTCTGACACATCAATACTGTACATTATAGCAAAATACCCTGTCATGTCTTCTTAAGCATCATGAGCAACATAGAAACAGGGAAAAGGACAGGTAAACTGCAACACAGTAATATAAAGAATAACCCACAACCAACCAGATTATGCAGAAGTAACAGGCTACATAGTCAGATATTCACAGGCACTAGGGGAAAGGGAGGGCTGAGATGACCCATATAAAACGAGGGTACTATGTTTAAAGAATAAAAGACCAAACTGAAAGTATGCTCGGGGAATAGGAGCCTGTCACAAGTCACTAGGCAGACTTATTTAGATTACAAAAAGGAATTTAATATGCTTTTCATAAATCAAGAAAATCATACCTAGAAATTAAAACTAAAACAAAGTTATAGGTATAGTTATTAAAATGGAAAAGAGAATGGGGAAGATTATTCAAAATGAAACAATGAGAGACAAATGCACGGAAAAAAATTCCAGTGTGATTGTTAAGATACAATGCTCATAGAGGACAGGCAGATGAGTCGTGGCTAAAAGGATTCTAGCTGGCGACATGATGTCTTCTTTTTCATAGAACTTATAACACAAGTATTTCTCAAGTAGGAGCACTGGAGACACTTGTGCACTTCTACAGTAAAATCAATGAACACAGGAGACAAAACAATATTTTAAAGCCCTCTACCTTAAAGTTATTAACTGACTGTTAATGTCTCAACATGTGTAGAGATAGAAAGACAATGGTACAAATACTTTGATGTGCTGACAAGATATTCAGCTCATAAATAAGTTTCAGTAGTGATATTGAAAAAAAAAGCAGAGCAGCGTCAACAAATGAGTGTTTAATATCAAAGGGCAGTCATAAAAGCAAGTTTCCCATTTTGGACAAATATTATTGACATGTAAACAAGATATTTAATTTTTGGAGTTAAAATCGAACTAGAATTGAAATACTAAAAAAACAAGTTGTGAGGGCATTGGGACTGCTTAAAAACATTCTAAGAGGCTTACATTGTTTTTCCAAGAAAACAAAGCCACTGATTACTTTTGAAATTTATGCAGACTTAAATATATCTTTGAACACAAGTAGGATAACCTGAAGGAAAATGGAACAATGGAACGTGAAAAAGTAAATTCAATCCACATAAGGTAGGAAGATCCGCTATGAATAAAGGAAATAACGAATCAAAGAGAAAGTACAAAATGAGACGCTAGAATGAATATGAATCCCATCTCATCTAACAAAGGGCGTTCTTTGTCAAAAATCAATTAAAACCGCTTTGCACAAGAGGCAGAGCTGAAACATAAGGACACAAAGGCAAAGGGGCACAAATGGATGGGAAAACTTGTCAGAAATAAATCACATAAGATAGCTCTTAAAAACCAATCCTTATAAAAGGGACTTGAAAGCACAAACCTAACAGGAAAAAAAAATCACTGAAGTTTTGCAGCAAACATTAAATTCAAATAGAAAATGTAGGTTTCAATTAGCATGTACCTAATGATAGCTCTTTAAAACAAGGTAAAATTGTGCATCACTTGAAGGACAAGGGCTCTACCATTACATTTTTTAATGTAATGGTAGATTTTTAATATAATGGGCAGATTTTTAGTTTAATATGTTCTTATTAAGGTTTCCTATTCCGCAACTCCTCCAAGATCCTCTCCAGTTTCCCACCCACCAAAATCCACTCCCTCCCTCCCTCCCTCCCTCCCTCCCTCACTCACTCCCTCCTTCCCTTCCTTCCTTCCTTCCTTCCTTCCTTCCTTCCTTCCTTCCCCCCTTCTCTTTCTTAATAGATTACAACATCTAAAAAACACTAATAAAGTAAAATTAGAAAAAATAAAAGCAAACAAGTCAGAATAGGACAAAACCCACAGTAGAAAAAGAGCTAAAGAAAAAGCTTAGGAAACACATGTATATGTATATGTATATGTATATGTATATGTATATGTATATGTATATGTATATGTATATGTACGTGTACGTGTACGTGTACGTGTACGTGTACGTGTACGTGTACGTGTACGTGTACGTGTACGTGTACGTGTACGTGTACGTGTATGTGTGTGTATGTATGTATATGTCTATGTCTATATGCACATATAGAAATCTCATAAAAACACAAACCAGAAACCACAGAACACTTTGGAAGAGGAGGCCGAGAGATTTTAAGAGCCAGAGGGGATGGAATACATGAAGAAAACAAGGCCATCTACATCCAGGAGGACTGATAACATGAATTTACAGAGACTGTGCTAGCTAGCAGGACAGGGTCCACACAGCTCTGGGCCTGACTGGGGTCCCAGGACCGAGAGAAGTAACATAAGCCAACATCTCTAACTCAAAACCTATCTCCAACTGAAAACCACTAACAAATGAAATATTAATTTTCTCCAGTATTATCTCACTGGCTATACAAACCATTTTTCATCAGTATTTTTTTTTAATTTTTAGAAAATTTACTCATTAATCATTTTTTACAGTCCAGACTTTATCCTCCTGGTCCCCCTTTGGACTGTTCCACATCCCACACCTTCTCCCCCCATCTCCAAGGGGATATCCCCATCCCCAAACCCTATTGCACCAGACGTCCCCACTCCCTGGGGCTTCAAGACTTTTGAGTGTTAGGTAGATATTCTCTGACTGAGTCCAGACCCAGCAGTCCTCTACTGTATATGCAATGGGGCCTCATATCCGTTGGTGTATGCTTCCTGGTTGGTGGCTCAGTGTCTGAGAGATCCATGGGATCCTGGTCAGGTGAGACTGCTGGTCTTTCTCTAGGATCGCTCTAGTCCTCAGCTTCTTACAGCTTTTTCCTAATTCAACCACAAGGGTCAGCAGCTCTGTCCATTGGTCTGATGAAAATATCTGCATCTGAATCTTTGAGCTGCTTGTTGAGCAGTCATGATAGACCCCTGTTTGTAAGCATATCATAGCATCAGTAATTGTGTCAGTCCTTGGAACCTCCCCCTGAGCTGGATCCCAATTTAGGCCTGTCTCTAGACCTTTTCCTCAGGCTCTTCTTCTTCATTTTCTTGTCCCTGCAGTTCATGCATGCCCTTTTGGGTCTGAGTTACCTCACTCAGGATGATATTTTCTACTTCACTCCATTTGCTTGTAAAACACAGAATGTCCTCATTCTTAATAGCTGAGTAGTGTTCCATTTTCTGTATCCATTTTTCTGTTGTGGGACATCTGGGTTGTTTCCAGCTTCAGGGTATCAAAAATAAGGCTTCTATGAACATAGTGGAACACATGCCCCTGTGGCATGGTGGGCATCTTTAGGGTATAGGCCCACAAGTGGTATAGCTGGATCTTCAGGTAGATCTATTTCCAATTTTCTGAGGAATCTCCAGATTGATTTCCAGAGTGGTTGCATCTGTTTGCAAACCTACCAGCAGTGGAGGAGTGTTCCTCTTTCTCCACATGCTCCCCAGCATGTGCTGTCACCTGTGGTTTTGATCTTAGCCATCCTGATTGGTATAAGGTGGAATATCAGGGTCGTTTCGATTTGTATCTCCCTGATGACTAAGGACTTTGAACAATTTTTTAAGTGTTTCTCACCCATTTAAGATTCCTCTGCTGTGAATTCTCTGTTTAGTTCTGTACCTCATTTTTTGATTGAGTCGTTTGGCTCTCCCTGTATCTATTCAATATAGTACTTGAAGTTCTAGCTAGAGTAATAAGACAACACTAGGAGATCAATGGAATACAAATTGACTAAGAAGTCAAGTTATCACTATTTGCAGATGATATGATAGTATGCATAAGTGACCCCCAAAATTCTACCAGTGAACTTCTACAGCTGATAAATAACTTCAACAAAGTGACTGGATGTAAAATTAGCTCAAATAAATAAGTAGCTTTTCTTTCTACAAATGATAAATGGGCTGAGAAAGAAATTAGGGAAAGAACAGCCTTCACAATAGTCACAAGTAATACAAAATATCATGTGGTAACACCAAACAAGTGGAAATCTGTATGACAATAACTTCAAGTCTCTCAAGAAGAAATTGAAAAAGATCTCAGAAAATGGAGAGATCTCCCATGTTCGTGGATTAGAAGAATTGACATAGTAAAGATGGCCATCTTACCAAAAGCAATCTACAGGTTCAACGCAATTCCTATCAAAATCCCAACACAATTTTTTAGAGTCATGGGGAAGAGCAATTCTCAAATTCATCTGGAAAAGCAAAAAAACCCATAATAAGGAAAACAATTCTTAATAATAAAAGAACTTCTGGAGGAATCATCATCCCTGACCTTAAGCTATACTGGTCTAACTGGCAGTCTATACATAGAAAAACAAAAATAGATTCATATTTGTCACCTTGCACAAATCTCTAGTCCAAGTAGTCAACGACCTCAACATAAAAACCAGATATACTGAATCTAATAGAAGAGAAAGTTGGAAAGATCCTCGAACTCACTGGCACAGGGGGAAATTTCCTATATAGAACTCCCATGGCTCAGGTTCTAAGATCAAGAATTGATAAATGGGACCTCATGAAGCTGGAAAGCTTCTGTAAGGCAAAGGACACTGTCAATAGGACAAATCAGCAACCTACAGATTGGGGAAAACTCTTCACTAACCCCACATCCGATAGAGGGCTAAAATCCAAAATATATAAAGAACTCAAGAAATTAACCAACAAGAAATCCTCATCATTCTTACAAAGAAAAATTTACTCCAAAAATTAGGAAGAGTTTAAGATACTAACATTTCCATGAAGAAGTTTGATCTGTTGTCATTCAGGCAACCATGGACTTTAAAACTGAATAATCAAAATACTTTAAGTTTTGTAAAAGATCTACAAAAATGACTATCTAAAACTATATTGTTTAGATTTGTAGTATCCTCTTGATGGATGGTTCCTTGAATCAATATATAGCTGGTTTCTTGCTCCTAATTTTGGTGTGAAGTCAGCATTGTGGGAAAGTAGAGTTGCCGTAATCGCTTGCTTTATATTCCCAGCAGCATTATCTTGGCTAATTCTTCCACACCAAGGGTATTTGCTTGGTATATGCCCAGGAAATTACTATTGAAAGTAAATTTCTTGTAGTCAACAAATAGGTGGATCTTGTTCTTTGAATCTAGTCTGCTGTTTTGTGTATTTTGATTGGGAACTTGAATCACTAACATTCAGAGGTATTACAGAAAGGTTGCTATAATTTTCTTGGTTTTGTAACATTTGATTCTTCCTAATTCTCATCTGTTCCCACCCCCCGGGTTCTGGTGTAGACAACTCCTTCCTGTGGACTCTTGAATGTGTCACTCTTTCAGCATCTTTTGTAGTTCTGGCTTGGTGGCCATGAATTCTCTCCATTTGTGTTTATCAAAGATTTCACTTCCTCTTTACTTAATGAAGGACAGACATCTTTGTCAAACACAGTAATCGGTGTCAACAGTGATAGTGTTTCAGAATTTATGTTCAGTGAGCCACATCACAGGTTTTGGAGTTTTTGTTGAGAAATCTGCTATCATTCACCAAATGGTCTAACTTTTTACATGAAGTGGTGTTTCTCTTTTTATCCAGCTTTCAGTATAATAGTCTGTAAATTAAATTATTAAATATTAAACAGACACATTCTGATTAAAAACAAAATTGTAGATCAAACATTCTGACAAAAACATAATTGTAGATTGAACTACATGCAATCTCTTTTGTGTTACCATTTTATAAATGAGTATGCATTAAAATGTTATAAAATAACCATATAAAACTATGTTTTCAGATATTTAAAAGGCATGTATCATAAACTCATGGATCAAAGAAAACTGACATAGAAAATTATAGTGAAAAATGAAATATTACTTATTAAGGCACATATAGCCTTAAACATTTAAGTAGTCAAGGTCTTATATGAGTTATAGTACATTATTTTCTTATGGGGAAAATGTCAAAACTGAAAAAAAATTAGAGACTAAAAATGCAGTTTAAGAATTTAGTAAACAAAGACCAGAATAAGTCCAACATAATAAAAAGGAAAAATTCAAGCATAATAAAAAAAAACCTAAGGAACAGAAATCAGAGTTATTATCTTCGAAAGGATCAATAAAGCTAGGGCAAAGTATTATTGAAAGGGTCAATAAAGAGCAGACTAATTTCTTTTAGGATATAATAATACTATCTTCTGCTAAGAGCAGTCAATTAAAAGGCAGGAGAGAAAAATAGTGTTAGGAATAGAAAATGACATTGATAGTAACAGCACAATCATAGTTAAGGTTTCTATTGGCTTAATGAAGCACCCAGCCAAAAGCAACTTGGGGAAGAAATGGATAGTTTATTTCTTCTTACAACTCTTAGGTCACACTCCATCAGTGAGAGGATCTAGGAACTGTAGACAGGAACCTGGAGGCAGGAATTTAAACAAATACATAAAGTAGTGCTGTTTACTAACTTGTCCTTCATAGCTTGCTCAACTTCCTCTCATATAACCCAGAACCACTTGTGCAGCAGTGGCACCCTCTTCCCACACTAATCATTTTCCAAGAAAATGGTCCCCAGTCTACAAGTCATCTAATAAAAGAATTATCTCATTTAAGGTTCCTCTTCTTAGATAACCCTGACTTCTATCACATTGATAAAAGCAAAAACAAAAACAAAAACAAAAACAAAAACAAAAAAACCTCAACTAAACAAGAACAAACAAACCAAAACCAGCCAGCACAAGTGAGTATTTAAAATATGACAAAGCTAGAGTTTGCTGGAGCCATGACAGTGCCACATTGGCTGGTGGAATGGTGGTATGCAGCATCCACTAAGCCTACATCACCTAATCTTCTCAATCCACTCTCTTAAACTTCTGACCAGGCGACTACAAAGGGCAGTCACTGAGCAAGCAATGAAAGAATCCGGTATTTCCCTGTCTTCTTCCCCCTCCTTGCCCCTATTTGTCATTTTATTGCTACCAGTAGGCAAATGCCATTGTCTGTTAGCCCACATATTAAGTTGGCAGATAAATAATCATATTTTGGTTACTTTATTTGTTTGCTTTTGATTTAGATGAGAAAGGAAAATTATTGTCCTATTCAATCCCTGATCTATAGAGTACTAGTAAACTTGGAAAGCTACTGACTCACTTTCTAAAAATTTCTAGCAACTGTTTTGTTTTGAGTTACTTTCTTCCATTGGGTTCCTCCATGTGGCATTTGGAAGGCAGAATGAGGTATGGATGACATATAGACACTCATGACATTGCTGGTGATCACCTGACTCCAGATTTCATGTGTCAGTAAACAGTCTTGGCAGCGCTGAGGCTTTTCTCTCGTTTACTAACTCTGGACCCTAATTTGAAATGTCACATTATTTCTTCTAGCATAAGAGGAATTTGTGGATGCTGTGGGCTCTTGATTTCAATTTCTGTTTGGTAGAGACATCAGACCAGTGTCTCATGGGTTCAGGATAGTTTTAAGAGGTCAATCCCCGAATCTATTTCTCCCAATAGCTAGGTTTCCAATTTCCCCATTAAATTTTCTTGTTTTGCAACATAATATCTTCTCCTAAACTTTTAAACAAATGCACGAACTCTCTATATATGTTTTTTATCATCTAGAGATTATCACAGGGTTGAATTATGTCTGTGCTTTCTAACCAGAGAGTTGACAATGGAGTCATTGACAACTTAGTGTTGATTCATGATTGTCACATGGATCTTTAGGCATTAGCACAGAGACAGCTAATCATTCAAGGTCTACACACTGCACTGATTTGGATTTGACAAATCTACCTGTCAGAATGAGTTCTGATATGTTACTTTCTGTAACACTATTTCCAGCTAGATTCTTCCCAGTCAGATCTGTGTAGGGTAGGTGATAACCACTGCCTCAGAAAGGGATCAGTGTCAATTTATGTTCCTTGAATTAATCATAAGTGGTACCAGGAACACTTTTCATGACTGTTCCCCAGTAGAAAGCTGATTATGTTTTCAAAAATCAGTGGATATAATTAAGCAGTATTTATACATTTTCATAAATTGCTAATTTAGTCAATTTATTTATGGCATCAATGAGTTATCCGTTCATTTATAAAAAGCAGGGATGCTTAAGAACATCAACAGACACCTGACCCTAAGCCTTGTATTGCTCCCTGAAAGAATCAATGGGCGGCAGGCAGTCCCTTATCGAAATCTATATACCCACCAATTGGTTTTTACACATTAATATCCAGATCTTTATTCTAAAAATGTGCTCACTATTAAACAATCCCAGATGGTTTGAGTAATCAAGTCCTAGGGCACAGAGCTTCCTATCTACTCCTTTGTCTGAACATATCATTGTCTTTTTAAAAATTATTGTTAAATTGAATGAAATAAGACAGGCATGATTTACTACTCTGCCTAATGACTTCCACTTTAAAACAAGTTGAACTGGGTTTTATTTATAAAATATCTATAAATAGTTTTCTCTTCCGAAAATGAATTTGATTATTTGTATCTATGTGGCAGTTACAGGGTAACACTTGAATTAGTGAGAAGCATATATGATGGTGTTTTTCTAATAACTATGACATATAGACCCAAGAGTAAAGTAATATGAGATAAAATGAAATATTTGATTAAAGTTGGATTTACAGTAATCATAGATTACTTAGTAACAAACTTATGAATATATTCTAGGCCACAAGCAATTGAAACAGGTGAAGCTGGAGACCAGGGGACTGTCTTGATGCTCCAAAAGACTTTCCTTCTGATATCTGGAATATTCTAGCCTAGATAAGTAGGTAAATTTCCCAATTAGATTTACAAGTCACAGGGAGTTTTGAGGGCATAAGCTTCTATTTTTGACTTCAGATAGCATTAAGATTTACATGGCATTCTTTTGGAAGTTTTAACCCAGAAGCTCACAAACTGGTTGGCGCATGTAAAGATTTCTAAACCAGTGACAGAAACAATGTGTTAAAAGTATTCTCTAGATAAAAATATACTCTCTCTGATAAATATCATTATGCCACGCACTGTGAGAATGAGAGAACAAGAGGTCAGCTTATTTTAAAATTGATCAGACCTCAGTGGCTTCCACTATTTCTTTCCCTGTTATTCTGAGTATTGTAATTCATGGGTATTTATCATTTTCTTAGGCTAGGAATGGAAGTGGCTCCTTCATTATTTTACTTAATAACCCACATGTAGGGCCTTTTATTCCCACTACTACCACCCTGAACTTTGTACAAATACAGCAGTTATTGGGAATACACCATCATCCCAATTAGAACTCCTATTTGAAAATCGGGATGACCGCTGTCTACCTTGTGAAGTTACCACATCCTCTGAAGTGTTTGCTTCAAGTTAGTATTCGAATTTGTGTTGTTACCACACGATGCGTATGTCAAACCCTGTAGGAAAGTGGGACATCCTGTGGACTGCTAGATCTGCTGATGAATGTGCATGGAAAGTTGAAACACCTCAAGCTGGGTGGGCAGAAACACTGAGGTTTCAAGTGCTTCAGGAATTCCGAAGGCACTAGCCATCTTGAAAGGGAAGGGCGGTGGCATTTAAAAAAGAGAAATGGCAACTATTAGCTAGAGACATAGAATTTGCTGTGGAGGTAGAGAGACAAATTCTATAGCCATACTTGTACTTATTTCCTTCTTGGTTATGTGCAAACATGTAAAATAAAAATTGCCTTTTATTTTTACAATTTTATGTAAAGATTGCTTCTAATGCTCAGCTTTCCAATTTGGTTTGTAAGAAGGCATAAGATGAGATAGTCATGGACTTGAGGGAAATTGATGGTGCCTAGACTTGCCCCTGATGCTGTATTTAGAAATGAAAGGGATGTTCAGCCAGCGACACCAGCCTGTATGTAAACCCTTGAACTTGGGAGTTGAGGCAGGAGGATTGTAATTTCAAGGTCAGTCTTGGGGAACTCCACATTTGAAAAGTTAAAAACAACAACAAAATGTATGTATGTGTGTGTCCCTGTGTGTCTTTGTATAAAGAGATAATGTAATAAATGGCAGTTGAGATTTGTGTCTTCTTTGTGAGAAAACATTGCAAAGTAGAATAGAGCCTCATCCCCGAAGGTTGACACCTGACATTGCTTTATAAATTGTAAAACTGCTGTTTGCGGATCGAGATGTTCTATGGTCAAAAAGATACACTGCGTCTGTTAATAGTTGTATTTCTGCTCTAAATTACCTCTCTGTAATTTGAGATGCTGAGTCTGGGGCTTTATGTAATACATCATCTCAGCCTTCAGTTGAATTCCTGTTAAATTTTACCCATAGTAATCGGTAAGGGAGTCTGGAAAACACAGAAAAACAGAGTTGTTTGAATTGGTATCTTAAAAAAAAATACACCCTAGATATCTGTTTGAAAATGTCTAGGAACTCTTAAATATTTCATCTAGTTCCTTATAGAAAGAGTAAAGGGGGGAGAAGTGATGCCCCAGCAGGTAAGAACACTTGTTCTTGCAGAAGCCCATGGTGTAATTCATGGCATCTACATGCCAGGTCATAACCACCCATAACCCCATTTTCAGGAAATCCCATATCCTCTTCTGACCTCCGTGAACACAAGATGTGCTCTCATGTAGTGTGCAAACACAAATGTTAGTAAACACTCCTACACAGAAATTAAAATAAGCAAATCTTTAAAAGGAACAGAAAGGTAAATAATCTTATATGCCCTGAAAAGTTGGATTCTGTCACACAATCGTCCAAACTAGAAAACTTCTTAAACCAATTTGAAGACTGATGAGTTAGTGGAGGGCAGCTGGTGACTTAGTCCTGCTGTGAAGGGAAGGATTACTCTATATTACTGAAGATTGAATGAAGATCCTTGGTTTCTTTCTCTACAATGTAATCATTAGTGGTGATTGAAAGCTTAATATTGGTGGGACAACCCCTGGTCCATTCAGTTGAATTTCTCCTTTGCCATCAGTTTTTCCACCATAGTCTCAGTAACAAATATGTCACAATAGCATCAATAACTCCTGACTATTCTAATTACTACACAATTAGATGCAAACCCATAGTCAAGAGTCATGAAAATTGTTCCCAACACTATCCTTAAAATTGTTCATTTACAATCTTTTATGAATCAACTGCCTTTTATCCTAAAAGTATTAACTTTTTATTTACTTAATACCCTTAAACATTGCCGCAATTTACCCATCTAGCTGTGTCTGAAGATTATGCACAATTGTATGGTGCTCTCTGGTATCATGAAGCTAATTCTCAGAGAGGAAGCTTTTAGATTGGTTCCAACTCAGGATCTTTTGGTCTCATGTCAAAGTTCATAGCTGCTTGCCCTGCACTTTTTGGGGGCAAACAAAGACAACTCAACAGTCGCTGTGTTTGTGGAGTCTCTTCAACAACACTGACAAAGAACACAATACAACTTCTCATGCCCCATGTTAGTGGTTTCTCTATGTGCTTCACATGCTTGATGGTGGTGGTTTTGCTCTGAGGCTTTTGGCCCTTGGAGAAAACATTGTCAGTCCAGGTAAGAAAATGTCTATTTAAATTATACATGTATATTCGTATGCAGACTTAGATAGGTTATAGAGGTTTTTAGGTGTCTTTAAAATTTTTTCAGATACTTTTATTGTTATTTACTCTCTTCTTGCTGTATTCATTTTTCCTCCACCTCCAGTCTAATTAGGAGCCTTCCTTTTCCATTTTCCAAATCAGATCACTTGTACATTGCTATTCCCTTATCTATCGGCCTCCCACCTCCATACCCTGGTAATGATATCTATTTCTTTTCCTGGTTTCTGTGTTTACTCCAGGATATGTGTTCATATTTGAAAAATTGGATCTAGGAGACTATGAAGAGAAAGAATATGCAACATTTGTCTTTCCAGGTCTGTGTTACCTCAATCAATATGATTTTATCTAGTTTCATTTATTTACCTGCAAAGTTCAATTTTTTTCATTTCTTCTCACAGATGAATACTATATAAATATATACATAAACATATACATGTGTGTATCACATTTTATTATTTATTCATTGATTAAAGGGTACTTAGATTATTACTCATTACATTACTTATTAATGGAGCAAATCTTCTTTTAAACTGGGAATTATTCCAGCCATTTATTATCATTGCATTGTCCAGTGTTCCATGGCATTTAAGATTTAGTAAAACCTTGCAATATTATCTGGTATAGTCAAGAAAAAGTCACTTTGATTCATCAGATAGTAGGTGCTTACAAAGAAACACTGTATTCACTGGTCTGTCTTGTAGTTAGGCCCTGGTTCTTCCTCCCAATCCCATGTTCCCAGAAATAAGACTCAGACTCAAAATATATTTACAAATATCTTGACCAAATAGCTAGGATCCTCTTTGACTACATATAACGTAAAATACCCCATTTATTCTAGCCTATATTCTGCCATATAGACGGTTATCTGTGCTCAAGTACCATGCTTCTGTCAAGTCATATCTTTCTGGTTAATCTCCTTGCTTCCTTCTCTCTGAGAATTCTTTCTCCTCCTGATGTCCTGCCTTCTATTTCGTGCCTAAGCCATAGGCCATAGACTTTTTAATTGATAGGCAATGCATCCATAAAATACACAAGATATTCTCTATACAGGCGTGATTGATTTGGGGAGCCTCTGCAGAGTGTTTTAGCGCTTTCAATTTATGAAAGCATATTGATGTAACTAAATTAAAATACTTCAAAAGTCTGACTATTAAAGAACATGTCTTAAAAGATTATCAAAGAAGCACATGGTTACTGATTTGCTTAGTCCATTCAGGCAATATAATTATATAGGCATCGATAAAAGACTATTCAAAGTTAAAAAATGCTGCACTTTATTTTCTTGTAGGCGTAAATTATTTGCAACCTACTTTTAGTTAGGGTTCAACCTTTTCTCTAGTCCACCACCCAGCAGAGGCGGTGGAAGAGAAAAGTTATTAGGATATGGGGAAGTGGACCTGTTCAGCAATAATGCTTTGGGGGATGAACTTGATGTTGGGTAGCATTCAGTCCCATAGCAAACACCAAATGTGACTTAGCAGCTGCAAATCCGTCATCTACACAGGCAGACACCAGCACGAACAAATAGCTCCAGTCCAATCCTGTCAGCAAGTAGACATCAGGCACAAACCAGTAACTGTAGTTCAATCTTGAAGAACCCACCAGGCTCACCAACCAGCTTGAGGCAAGGCAAACTGTCACAGGAATCCCACAAACAGTTTTAAGCAAGTTTCTTCTCTCAATGGTGTCATTATCACAATGTGAGCCCAATAATGATATGTAAGGCAAACCAATACATGTGTGCCTTTAAGGAAGAACGGCAAGGTAGAACAGACCAAACCAAGGCTCAATGCTCCTGCTGTCTGTGGGGTCATATGTATACTCCTTCATCAAGCATCCTTTCACACATTTGCTATATTCAAATATCCCTTCACCTGTGTCTGCTTCAGGAAAACAGTCTTTCATGTGTTTGCTTTAGCAAGATATCCTCTCACTTGGGTGACCCAGCAAAACATCATTTGGCGTAACTAGTTTTCCAAAGAACTAGAAATTTCCACTTCATTTTTTGTGTTGCCTAAACATTTTATTGAATCTGTCACCAATAAGGAAAGGCAGAATAGATGGAGTGGAATATTGTTAAACTTGTCTCTAAGATTTGTTTTTAGAGGAAGTTTCAGAATTAATGATCTGATAGGTTTTCATATAAGTTGGTAAGTAAAGTAATATACTCCTCCCATGTTACAAAAAAGGAGTAAATATCTGTGTAATGTTTATTTGAGATATGATTCCTGTGATAGGGGAGAGGGGAATAAAATGAGCAGACAGGGGGGAAATGAAGACAATGGGTAATGGATCAGCAGGAGACACTCTTCCCAGTTTCAGTAAGGCAAGTATAACATGACATAACATTCATAAGTGTAGATAATGGCAGGAGAGAAAACATGTCAT